>NC_056736.1:341137243-341248757 GCF_019279795.1 Protopterus annectens
TTATCTCCATCTCCCAACACCAGACTCTGATTCGAGTCTAATGCTTCTAATTCTATTGGTCAACTCCTGTTCTTTTTCTGTTTCTCAAGCATTTTCATTTGTGGAGCATTGGAACAATTTCACTGTCAAAGTCTTTCTGAGCTTTATTGTCAGAAGAATGAAAAACAGAGCTCCCTTCTATTTGATGGCTTACTTTTAGTTGTATAAACTTTTTATATTTCTTCCTTAGCTTGTCCTGCATCCAAAAATGTCTGATCCTCCTGGAAAAAATATTCTGAAGACCGCTGGATTCATCATCTTGAATATCACACCTGCCTGTTGACATTCCTTGATTGCTGGGATAACGTTGCTTCTCTTCTGCCTGATGTACAGTAAATAAACATTTTTCACAAACATTATGTTATCTCCATTTTTTTTAAGCTGTGTCTAAATTTTAATACTTTTCCATTCTGCCACTGTTTTGTCAGGATCGACTCTTTCTGCTGGTATGGTTGCAGCTTTACTAATACAGGTCTTGGCTTCTTTCTCATGGTTTGGAGCATACATCCGATGAGCCCTTTCAGTTAAATCCTGCTGTGTAATACCAGTCCAATTGCTTATTTGTACTTTCATAAAATTAATACAGTTTGTTCCTTCCAGTTTCTCTGGTATAGGAGAAAATCTCATGTTTTCTGTGCATTATATCTTCCTGAGAAGTCTCATACTCAGCCAGCCTTTTTTTTTTCATTTGAACCTCTGATTTTTGCAGGTTTAGCAGTTCATCTGAATATCTAGTAAAGCTTCCTATATTTACCCAGCCATTTATTATTTGAGTTGATGCACTCTTGCAATGTTTCATTTATTTCAATCATCTGTGAGCACATTTGATTTATTTTTCCTCTAAATTAGTTGAAGCCATCTTGTGTACTAAAACTGAAGCTTGAACTGCTTTTTGTTAAGCAGCTACAGCATTCTTTCCAGTCATTGTTTTCTCTTCACCTTTTCTAGTTGATTTTTTTTTTTCAAGTTCTCTAGTTTTTTCTTTGCTGGCATTCAGGCTTTCTACTTACTAGCCAGTAACTGAAGTTTACTAAAGCTAATATCATCACTAACTCTTATGTCTCCGTTTCTTTTTTCACACTGGGAGAGCTGAAATTAAGTTGTTGATCAGTGTGCAGTCATGTTGGAAGTCCTCCAGGATGAACAACTTTAGTCCAGCACTTGCAGACATAAATTTCTAGTCTGGGTCATTGGTGGGAGACTGATAGTTTAACTTTGGCCTGGTATGTACTTGCCAGTTACAGTATGCTGTAGCAACAAGGAACAAGACACTAGAGAGACAACTCCTCCTGGATGCTTGAGTATGTATGAAAACATCTGTTTGGTAGCATACCTTATAAATGACATGAATTAGAATGTGCATGGTGCCATTATGGTGCACATATGAAGCTGCTTACTGTTGATGATGAATGGTTGACAATAACTGGAAAGTGATTTTAGGTAATTCATTACACATGTTATCCTACCCACTAACAGTAAATGGTCACAGATATAGATTTAGTAACCTCAGCACATATTAACATGATATGCAGTACTTCACACGTAATTGAAAACCTACAGGTCTGAAGTAGTCCTTAGTGCAGTGGTCAGATTTCTGTTATGAACTTGAGTGAAGGAAACAATAATAGCTGTCATTCCTAGGGTGGGACTCCTGTCTTTTTCCTCATTCTTGTTGCTGCCTTTTTGATAGCCACATGATTAATGCAAACAATGCACACTCAGATTTTGTCCATCAGCCTTCCACTGAGGCACCTATAAAAGCTTGCGCAAACCTAATCCATCCAAGTCAAAGTCCTATTCTGAAATTTCCAGCTTGTTCTTTCAACAAATCCAGTTTATTGTGGGTCTAAAACATGTGCTTCTGTTACCCTACTGCTATCAGTACACAAGGGATAGCTCTGTAGGTGTCTACATCTCCTTCCAGTCTAATATGCACTGGGTACATCTGGAAATGTTTCTACTTTGAAAGGTTGAAGTTTCAAAACTTCAAAATTCAGTCTGCCGAGACCAGAATATCGAAGTTTTGGAATTTTAACCTTTCAAAGCAGACCCCTGGAAACATGATACATAATTTTTCAAGATTACAAAAATAGTCGTGTAAACATTTCAACCTGAACATGTGGAACTTCACTGTGCAGATATCTCACCATGCTACCCTACAAATCTTTCACCATTCTTTCAGTGGAATAGTTCTATCCAAAAAGGTGTTCCAGTATTCCAGTACTGTCTTAGCTTATCTTTTGTTTTAGTTCCTGTGTTCCCTTAAACTTGAATAGATTTTGTTTGCTGTATATATGCTCTTCCCTACTGTATGTTCTCTTTTCACTGAGAAGGAGGATCTCTTGGGGCTCCCCCTTGATTTCCTGGTAAAACCTTCAACCTCTCTCTTAATATTAATATACCCGCTAATTTCCTCTAAGCAAACTACTCCCTTTGCTGAAACCTCATTTACTGCCTATGCTGAGCCCAAGTTAAAATATTTCTATTCTCCAAGAGTTGCTTCTAATAATTTAAAAGAAATTGCCTACTATTTATTTATTTATCTGTCTGTCTTTGTTTACTGGGGAAGCCCGACTGGTTAGTACCCATTTTAAGTGGATGCCAGGGGAGAAGAGCTCTATTTTTTTACATTGCATTATACACAGTTCCAGTTACATACAGAGTGGTTACATTTCTGTTTACATTTAAACATATACAGTAGTTAAACATACCACACTTACATTTATACTTTGTAAGATTTTACAGAGGTAGATGTTTCTAAAGAGAAAGCCCACATGCAACTTAGTAGATTGTACAGGCAACAGTTATGTAGAAAAAATGTTTATCATTTCAGTGTGAGGTGGAGAGTATTCTATTTAAGGAGAGTGTTTGTTGAGTATTATACAGTTTTATTTGTGTGAAGATACCATTCCAGAGTTTATTGACATATTGGGGTAGATGGAGTATCCTGCAACATTTTTTGACTTACTTGTGAGTAATAAGAAATTGTTACTAGAATGGAGGTCCCTTACTGGACAGTAGGGCAGTAGTATGTTGTTTAGTGCAGGGCTTTTTCTGGATGATGAATGAGTTTGTGTGCTGTAATTAGTTGTGAATATGTTAGGTAGTTGTGCAGTTCAAGACAGTTTAATTGCTTTAAGTAACTTTTTGTAACTGCTACCTCTATAAAATCTTACAGTGCGTAAATGTAACTGTCTATTCTTGCTTATTTGCCAATGGATCTTCCTTTATCTGATTCGAATCAGATCAGATACTTTCTCACAAGAGTCTCCAAATTAAACCACCATGAAAGAGTGGCTCCTTTCACCATTCTTTCAGTGGAATAGTTCTATCCAAAAAGGTGTTCCAGTATTCCAGTACTGTCTTAGCTTATCTTTTGTTTTAGAAAAACTAACTCTCCATCATTTTGAAGACTTTGACCTGGATAAACTTTCTTGCCAGTAGCTGTTGACTCAGAGACTCTTGTAGCTGAGGTTACAGACCCTTCCGTGCATTCCTTTTTTTTTTCCATAAGGATAGAGTAAGCCTTTGAACTCATCCTTCTTTCATGCTTAAGATGTTTTTGAATTTACTCTTAATGAGTCTATCCAGGTACTGCTTTCTTCTTAAACCTTCATAACAAGGGTGAGAGAATTATTCAGTCTTTAGATGTTCATAGATAGTTCAGGTTTTACTTAGCAAAGACAAAAGACCTAAAGGGTGAGAACATCTGGCCAGTTATTCGAGTCTTTTGCAGTAAAGAAAATGGGTATCTAAACAAACTGTTTCCAAATGGATCTGCAGTGCTATTCTTTTTTGTCAGGACAAACCAGTACTCATTCCATCCAATGAATATAACTTCCAATGGGTGGGGACTTTTTTTGATGAAATCAAATTATGTCCTCACTTTTCAAATAAATGTTTATATATTTATTTGTTTATTTTGTTTACTGGTAAAGTCGGAGTGTACTCAGGACTCATTTTCAGCGAGGCCTGGGGAGAAAAGCTCCAGTACAATACAGTATACTTCTACATTGGCAGTGACATCCAGCATAATTAATACTATAAACCTAAGCATTGGAAGTCACAGTTTTATCCAATATTCAGTATACATAAACATGGAGATCAAGAAATCAGTAGTGAAATTATTTAAAATATAGTTGTTCATTACATTTTTGACACAGTAGTCAGACATATTGTAGGTTGCAATTTTATGCAGTTACGTTGTTTTAGAAGGGATAAAGTGTTCAGCAAGGAGAGCAGTTAAGAGAAGAGAAAAATGGTTTAATCAGGTGGATTGCATTTGCAGCTTTATGAGTTGTGTGTGTTCATAGGTTGGTACTAGGCTATTGGCCCAGGAGCCTGTACAAGCCTAGCCAAACAATTCCCCGGATATTTCTTCCCACACTATTTACATCCCTGGACCCCCTGTCTAGCAGGGCGACTGACGTGATCCCCAGGGTAAATTTCCCATCTCCCATCCAATTGTCAAGGTTCCTTTTGAAGAGAGCCAAGGAGGCGCTCTGCTTGACATGTATGGGCAGTCTATTCCAGAGTATGGGGAGTCTCTGGGTCAGGAACCTATCCCTCCAGCATGTTTTGTTCATTGTGATGACAAGGTTTAGATCCCTGAAACGTGTGGCTCTGAGGGATTGGGATTTCTGTAAGTGGAGCATGTCCAACAGCTCAGGGTTTGACATGGCCTTGTATGTTAAGCAGAGATCGCCTCTCAGTAGACGATATGCCACAGAGTATAGCTGGAGTTTTTTCAGACGGTCAGCATAGGGCATCTGCTTTAGGCTTGTGATTCTTTTAGTGAGGTATTTCTGTGGCATTTCCAGCTGTTGCAGATGTCTTGTGAGGTACATACCAAACAGGGCGTTGTACTCTATAATGGGTCTAATGAGGGATGAGTACAGTGGGACAATGACTTCCTTTTTTCAGGATGAAAAGCCCTTAGTGATGATGTGTGCCACATAGAAGGATTTCCTGACTGTTGTGGCGATATGGTTATCGAAGGTGAGACCACTGTCCACCTGTATCCCTAATTGTCTCATCACACTTTCGGTGTTTAGTGTACTGCCACCTATGTGGTAATTCATGGGTACGTGGTTTTTCCCAAAGGGGATAACTATGCATTTCTTGGTATTAAGCTTGAGCCCATTGCTCTGGCACCAAGCATCTGTTTCTGTAAGGCCCTTTTGTAGAATATCCACATCATTTGTGGATTCAGTAATGGCTCCCAGTTTGCAGTCATCTGCGAACTTTGTTAGCCAGAGTCCCTTAGTGTTGGCCTGTACTTCAGAGAAGTAGATGCCAAACAAGAGCGATCCCAGCACTGAACTCTGGGGTACTCCACTTGTCTGGAGCTGGATTTGGAGTCGGCTATTTTTACAGTATGGGTTCTGTTAGTAAGCCAGTTGGTAACCCATCAAGTGACATAGGGATTTATGCCCAGCTTAGTAAGTTTATCTAGGATTCAAGAGTGGGGGATGGTGTTGAAGGCCTTGGCGAGGTCCAGATAGGTTGCGTGGACTGCCTTACCCTCCTCCACAGCTCTGGAGACTGATTCAAAGAAGTCAGTCAGGTTCAGGAGACAAGATCGGCCCTTCACAAACCTAGACTGGGTGGGGTCCAGTGTTTGAAGGTTGCCAATGTCTTTGTTTATAAGTTCCATGCCCTTGCAGATCAGGCTCGTCAGACTGATGGGACGGTAATTTCCGGGATCCAAGGTGGATCACCCCTTGTGGAGTGGGATGACTGTAGCTGTGTGCCACTCAGTGGGCACGAAGCCTGAGGTGAGGCTATGATTAAACATGACACTTAGGTGAGGTGCCTGTTCATTTTGTAGTTCATGTAGTACACAGCCCGGGATGTCATCTGGTCCCATGGATGCTATATTCTTACCATTGGAGAGTGCGGTTTCTACCTGTGTGGCCATGATTACTGGAATTTGGCAATCTTTTAGTATTGAGATGGGCCCTTTAGGGGGTGAGAGGGGGGTGAAGTTAGCACTAAATCGATCTGCCAGGATATTGGCAATATCCTTGGGATCAGTATATTTAATGCCATTCTGTTGTAGCTCAGAGCAGATCTGAGCATTGCCATTTAGTTGAAAGTTTGAAAGAGTCTGGAAATATGTCTGTTACTAAAGAAATATAAATGGCAAACTGTCCAGCACAGACTGTAATATTCTTTAGCTTCTACTTTATAAACTGGATTTATAAGTCACATTAAACACAGTAAGTATTACATTTGTAATATTTTGCAAACAATTTACAATATCTCAGGAACCACTCAAGTTATACGTATACGGTGAGCAATATTTTGTTCACCCATCTGAGAGCTTTCATGTGAGGCTAAGCAGTTCTGCACTAGGCAGAGTCCATGTATTAGTGTGGTCAGTTTTATTGTCCATCATGCAACCATTAAGATAAAATTGTTCAATAACTTGTATGCAGCATGGTTTTGAAATGTAAATATGAATAGGGAATATTAGACAGCTGCAGTCATCAGTAAGATATAAGTAGAGAAATACCTGGAGGTAACACTTGTCTTTCATGAGTTAAACCCCACTCTACCCAAGCAGTAGCTACTTCAGGGACTTCATGTAAGGAATATACTCTAAAACCTTTCTTAAAGGAGACAACATTTTGTTCTCAGTTTTATAGTTTCAGAACACATTATGATCTGGATTTTCACTCTTGAGCAAGAACTGGATTTGCTAAGGCTGTCCTTCATGGCATCCTAAACTCGGATGGATTATCCTCTTCCTCCATCCAGTCTAAGTATTCCCCATTGTTAAGAATGCTGCAGTAGTGATCTAATGAAGAACATGGTACATTTTTGCAGATAATTTATCGTAATGCTGTAGTACCTGTAGCATACCTCCATCCCCCACTCGGGTTAGACTTTTGAAGTTTTGCCTTTTGGCCAGTGTGAGGCAGTTCCTAATTTCTTTCTTTCTCCCATCTTAAAATGTCCTGTGTTCTGAAAATGTACCCTGCCTTTAATATTGTTATCTCATTCTTCAGACTTTTCTTTAGGAAACTATTCTATTATCTAACATTTTTTATTAGTCAAAAAAGCTCTGAAAGTGGCACAGCCATATGTACCTCTTATCATGCTGGCATGTGCCTAAGGCAGATGCATGCATTGTGGAGGAAGGATCCTGAGGTTTAGTTAGTTGGCTTGATGGAAGGGACCTTAGGAAGGAAAGTCCCATATGTTAAAAACACTGCAAAAGTGAAACTACCATTATGGTAAGTCACACAAATGCACATTTCATGTGGTTCTTACTTCATAATAATAATAATAATAATAATAATAATAATAATAATAATAATACACATTTGTTAGCCAGATATGACAACAGGAAACACAGTCTCGTTTCAGGGACAACCAAAGAGCAATGTCTGATTAAATGACTTGCTCAATGTCGCAAATGAGGGCTGAGGGAATCAAACCCTGCACCACAGGAACTACAGCACACAGCTAAACCCTTTGCACCATCTGACACCATGTTCTCTTATGTTTAAACAGTTTCAAAAAACATCATAATTATTTAGTTGTATAGTTATAAAATGTATTGTTATATGGTTAGTACTTCACTATATTGAGTACAAACTTAATATTAAGGTTTGCAGTACTCAACCATGTAATTGCAGTCTCTGTTCCAGTGATTCAGTTATGTATTTATAATCCAAGAACACTGATGGACCCAAGGAAGGCACGACTCTCCAGGTTAAGAACTTAATTTATAGTAGGTCGTAAGCTTTTGGCTTTTAAGTAGAAAAGTGAAACAGTATTAAATCACATGACCACAAAATTTAAAGAAATGCAACTAAAATATATGTTATATAAACAGCACATAAAAATGTGTACATATAAATGCAACATAAAAACTTTATAAAAATGTATACAAAACTTCTAGCTAATAAGAAAACAAACGTATATAATTGCAGTTGCAAAAGCAAATACTCTCATCTGGCTAGTAGTCTTGATTTCAGTTTGGGTTTAATGGGTACAAACTCATTCAGCCCATGCCCAGAATCACCCTTCAGCCTGATAATTCACTTAGCTTCCATCTGTTCTGTTTGATTCCTTATATCTCCACCCCTTATAGTCTCATAGACTCTACCAATTCAATAAATTTCAAAGTGTGCCTAAAATCAGTAGCCAGTGCATGTTTTGACAAAGCACTAGTTGTGCTTCCCTTTTGTATATAATAAACATGCTCCTTTATTCTCTCCCTTAAAGTCCTCTCAGTCTTTCCTATATAAAATTTGGAACATTCCGAACAGTGGGCTAAATAAACCACATGTTCTGTAATGCAAGTAGAAAATATATGAAAGTCATAATCCCTTTTTTGGTCTGAATGTGTAAATTTTGCACTGTCAATGTATGAACACATTGAACACCTACCACAGGGCATTGTGACTTTATTTCTGTGCCGCACAGAATCCATGGTGGGGTAACAAAGCTGCCTTTTTTGAATGATTTCATATTTCTAAAAAGGAATCTAGGAGTAGTGCCAATCAGCTTACGGTCCGTTGTTAAAATTCCCCATTGTCCCTTAATAACATTCATATAGGAAGAAACATCAGAAGAATAATGTAGGGGAACCCTTTCTTCTATCCTTCATTGCCTGATGTGTCTTTCTAGAAAAGTAAGGTTTAGCTAAATCTAAGAGACTGAACCTCACCTATGCTCCTTAAAATATTGTGTGTATCATAACCTCTGTCAACCAGTTCCGTGTGTACAATATTAAGTTGGTTATCAAAATCACTCTCCTGAACATTAAGCCTAGAAGCTGTAAATATTTGATTCCTGACAACATTCTGAAAAATGGGCGGGGTGCATACTGTCTTTAGCTAATAAATGATTAACATGACAAGATTTCCTATATAATCTAGTTAACAAACCCCCATCACCATCCATCTCTACAGTGACATCCAAAAATCTATTTTACTAGCAGACACATTAAAGGGAAATCTTAAAAATGTAGTGTTATGAATATATTCATCAAATTCCTTAAGTTCGTCTTCTGTTGCATTCCACAGAAGGAAAAAATCATCACGAACCTTCTGTAAAATACTACTTGTTGTTTATAGGGTCCATTGAAAATATATTTATCCTCCCATACTGCCATAACCGAATTGGCGTAGCTATTGGCACAAGATGTGCCCATAGCTACACCATTCCGTTGTCAGAAAATTATTTCATTAAACAAGAACACATTGTTCTCTAATACACACTGTAATAGAACCTTAACAAGCATACTCTCTGACCAAGGGCGCCCGCAGGCAGGTGCAAGGGGGTGCACTTGCACCCCCCTGGAATCGGCTGACTAGCTTAAAATTTTTTTTTTTTTTTTTTTTTTTTTTTTTTTTGGGCGCGTTCTTCTTTAAGAAGTCAGTCCAGTCGCGGGCATGCTGACATCATCGCTCATCGCGCAGTGCATTTCAAGTTTGCGAGGGAACTAACACGGACGTTTTCGGGTTCGCAAGCGGGAACTGAGACGGACTTCACTGAAGATGGAGGCGGGACACGGATGGTTTCGGGTTCACAAGCGCGATGGATGGATACTTAGGAGCGTGAGGAAACTGAAATGGATGGAAGATGGGACATTTTCAGAGTGAGTAGTTGGATGGAAGATGGGACAGTGTGTGCGTGCGCACGTGTGTGTGTGTGTGTGTGTGTGTGTGTGTGTGTGTGTGTGTGTGTGTGTGTAGTTTTTGTTTTCACGGGCACATTTATCACTGTTTGGGCAGACCAGGTGCTTCATGTCTGGTTGAGTTTAGTGGTTTGGGGCTGTTTTTCAGAACGGGATTGACATCAGGTTGATTGTATACAGATATTGGTAACTAATTGGGTTCTATAGGCAGGCCTTTGCATGCTACACTGGAAGATTTACCTTTCCAAATATAATCCACACACATACTTTGAGTTTAGGATGGTAGGTAACAAGGCATAACTACAGAATATGCCTAACCAATTGAAATTTAGTAAGGTAGCAAATTCTTATAGCATTAATGTTAGTCATTTATTTATTTACTTATTTACTTATTCAGTTATCTATCAACATTTGTTTAGCCCTTTTCAGCAGGGAGCTCCAGAGATTCCACAAATATAACAGAAATACTATGGTAATTTATATATGTACAAAACTACAGTAAATAGAAACAAGCTATTGAATATTTATAAATAAACACAAAAATAATTGTTGAAGAATCATAGTGATAGATATGTCAAGAACTGTTGAGGTGGAGAGAGATTAAAAATGAAAGTTGAATTGATTAGATGGCAGTATTACATGTGGTTAGGTAGGTTTGTGAGTGTATAGTAGAGTAAGCACAGAGGAAGTAGTATATTTAGTTGTGATTACATGCTGTACTTACAAAAATAATGGTAGAGGAACAGATAGTATTATATTTGTGTTATTTCCTGCTAGTGCTACAGATGAACTGAGAAGGAGCTAAGTGTCAAAGATAGAGAAGTAATTAAGGGTAGAAAAATGTGGAATACAAGAGACAGGTTAAGGAAAAGGTTTGTAAGGTCAGCTTCGAAGGTGAGGGAGTAATTAGTTAACCTCAATCAGAGTGGGATTGAGTTCCATGTTTTATTGATGTAATTTGAGTATAGGTCATCTCCTACTGAGTTATTGGGCTTGTGAACATTACGAAGTTTGGCAAGTGAACATAATCGTCTTGATTGCTCATAATGTTGTTTGATTCCTGTCAGGTTAGACACTTTTGTGTATTGTGTAGTATTTAGTGGGACATGATTATCTTACTGAAGGTGAGGTAATATGGCTTTTCAATCCAGTTTAGTTGTTTTAGGTTAATCCAGTGGTGTGACCTATAAGACAGACCTCTTGCAAACCTAACACTTCATTGTAGGATTGTTCCAGTTTAGATGTATGTGTGGTCTATAGATTTGTCAAGATTGGAGAGAGAAAAAGGAGGGATCGTAAGCAAACAGTAGATGCTGTTTTTTTTTAGTTGTCTGTGATGGACTGTTTTGAGTATTCTGAATTTTTGGTGGGACTTTTTGATGGACTTATATTTATGCAGGTTAAATTTCAAACTGCAGTCTATAATGACCCAAATAGTTCTATGTCCAAGAACATTTTTATTTTCATGTTATTTAGGACTGTAACAGCCCTATTCAGGTTTTGTGTTCTGGGGAGGAATAGGAGTAGCTTTGTTGTTTTTTTGGATTTAGTAGGAACTCACAGCTATTAACGTAGGATTAAATGGAGGTAAAATATTCCCGGGTTATATGTTGAAGATGGCACAAGGTTTTGGCAGAACATATGAGGGCATGTGCATGGAGAAGGAAGTGTGATTGTGATCAGCTCATGCAGAGGGGGATTTTGTATCATCAGAAATGCACTAAGCAGCAACACTGAGTCCATCAACTATATTGCTTTGATCCTATGAGCACCCACTTCTACACAGCCTGATTAAATTTGTGGCTGGTCCCTAGTTTAGGCTTCTGTTGTAACCTGTGTTCTGAATGGCATCTCTGTATAGGGAAGACTTACTCCCCAGTATGGCATCTGAACCACCATCCAATAGTACAATTGAACTGAGTGCCTTGAGGGGCTCAACTGAAGCACTTTCCAAACTTATTGAGGGAGAGGTGGCAACATCTAGCAAATTCAGACTGTCACAACAATCCATGAATCACAGCTCTCCACAATACAAGAGGTGCTTCACCAGCAGTGTGAGGAGATATCAGAGCAGTGTGTACTGACATCAAAGCATTGCCAATATGTACAGGTCCTGCATTCCCAAGCAATGATGGAGTTGAAAGTGGAAGACCTAGAGACCTGTACCTGCTGCAATTATATGCAGTTTATTGGACTATCAGAAAACACAGAACAGGATCTGGTTCATTTCATCAAAGAATACTTGCCATATTGTTGAACAGATGCAGTCCCTTTGTAATGAAGTGGAGTCATGAGACTGTCTTCCAGTTCAAAGGAAATAACAAACCTAATACAATTCTTAGACTTCTCAGAGAGTTTTGAAAGAATCTCATGACTAAGGGTTACCTGATTTGTGTTGCTCTGGACTATAGCACTTAAATGTACCTGAAATGCAAAGAACTGTTACCCTTTTATGCCATGGGCAACAAACTGGTTTTGAAGTGCAACTTAAGTATCCAGCCACCTTTTTTAATAAAGACAAAACCCAAATTACTTTCCACACCCCAGGGAAATATAACAATTTTTCACAAAGCAAAGCTAAGCTCCAGTCACTCTTATGCTGGAGCAGTTATACAGGCATCTTCAGTCTTTTTTTTTTTAGCTGAGGAAGCATTGAACTCAAACTGATCTCTTGTGACATCACCTGTACGAAAGAGAGACAAGGATAAGATGAGATGAGAATGAGGGTAATGCAGGACAGAACAGAGAATCAGTGAAATCAGTCGTCTTCATAATCCAGTTCCAAGTTCAAACAAATATGACCTGCTAATATAAAATATGAAGTAATCTAGGGTGACACAGTAGAACAGTTCTCTTTCTTTCATACAGAAATCTAGCTGGAGAAAATAGGTTCCATTAAGGGGCCATGAAAGTACATTCCAAAAGATACCTAGTCTACAATCGACCTAGCTGACTTAGCTGTGACTTGGATGGATTGCATCAGCTGACGGCCCTATTTTATTGCATGAAGATCTCAACACAGGAACTAGATGGCATAGGTATTTATGCTGGAATCATTTATAAAGTATCCAGAAGGGATAGGTAATTTATAGGTTTATTTTAAATGAACAATGATTTGTTTTTCTTTGTTTTCGTGTGTGTTATTTATTAAGAGTTGATTGACTTGCACATGAACAACCCTCCCAGATCACCCGTCCCAGGTAATGGTCTGTGCAAAACAAAGCTTATTCTCCTTTTTCTTTGTGCATTCAGCTGCATTATACGTTTAGTGGTTGTTATGTATCTTTTGAAAAGTGCTTATCTCTACTGGTACCTTGCCCTTTGCTTTCTTGTTTAGTGTGTAATAGGTCTGAACTTTCTAACCAGAGTATTCCCCCATCCAAGGTAGATCACAAATACGACCATGGCTTTTCATCTGTCTTTGATTTTGCAGAATGTTCTGGTTTTCTATCAGATTTTTATATTGTTGATTTATGCTTCTTATTGTTCAGGAACTGCATGCTGTCACAGTGCCCTGTTGCTCTGTTTAAGTAGCCATGGTTTAATGAACATCAGGTAAGCTTGTCAGAGATTGTAAGATGCAAGTAAGCTTTAGTAAGCATACTGTTAAAGAATTACCAGCATTGAAAGCCTTTTCGTTGTTGCCATGCAGAGAATATTTACATAACTAGATAATGTATAAGCCTTGGGTATTGAAATGCATATGACAGTATTTGTAATAAAAGGACAGGATTACAGTATTTTCAGAAGCTCATTACATTTTATTGAAGACCAGTGTCTTATAGCAGTGTCTGTGTGTTAGTACACTTGTAGTTGGGTGACTTTAATGGTATATGGTAAATAAGCATTGCTACCTTACTTAAAAGCCAAGCCCTGCAACAACTAGGTAAGCTCCACACTGAAGTCAAAACACAATAGCTCTGGTGGGTAAATGTACTTTGTAGTAATCAAAAAAGACAAATGTTTGAAATAACTACAGGTTATGTGCAAACACAATAGGTAGTGATGAAACAATGCTCTGCAAAAAATGCATTAATGCTCCACATTGCTGAGCTGCAGATCAGTTATTATCACTGGCTACCAGGATTTCACCCACTTCAGATCAAGCATGGTGCCGTTCAGTGCAACCTTCCCAGAACTAATTCAAGCCTGACCAGAATTATTTGGTGTGTGTGTGTGTGTGTGTGTGTGTAACAGGGAGGTAGCATACCCCTCAGCTGTCCAGGGTTTTGCAGAATGTCCAGATTTTTGCCCCATATTCCTCCTAAAAAGGATTGAAGTTGCTAAATAATGAGACGTTTCAGTTTTAGACGTCATATCATTTAGAAAAATGCATACTAACACAAATCCTGTTACTCTTGCAATTTTCTAAGTTTGACAGCCACATTTATAATCTGTCCCTATTTATTTTAGACTTTGTCCAGATTTCTTGCACTAAGGTTGAGGCCTTGAGGGGTGTGGTATGTTTGTGTGAGAGAGAGAAAGAGAGAGAGAGACAGTGAAATGCCCAAGTTAGAGTTAGCAGGTGGAATTTATTTTCAAATGCATTTTCAAGGAACTGTGAGTTTTAAGGGAAGCAAAGTTTACTGCTGCTCATGCCAAGTCTATTTACAATGTGCAGCTGTTTTGTTTAGCAAATGGTATCTCTATTGTGGTATAAAGTTTTAAAGCTATAGTAGTTAGTAGCACCACAAGTAGAATACTTGCATCTTAATGTAGAGGCTTGAGGTTTTATTCCTACAGCATGTACATTTGTATGCTGCAGTCCTGAGGATGTCCTCCTTTGGATGAGATGCCTAATAACTATGAATCTGTTTTTCGCTTGCCATCCATTTTCTATTGCAATATACCAGCTTACCATTTTTTAATTTAACATAGGCAATTTATTCTTTGACGCAGCAGGCACTGAATTTGTAGATGAAACACTGAAATATACAGTTGTTTTCTAGAAACAACCTCTTCATTAGTTTCAGATATCTTTAATGTGGAATTATTCAGATTACTTTTACTTCGGCAGAGATTGTGTGTATTGACTGATATTGGTGGATTGTAATGAGTGGCTTTTTATGGTTGAAATGTTCTGAATTGGGCAGTTTGTCATTAATGGTTTGTATGTTTTGTTTCATTGCTTACTGGAAAAAATGTTCAAAACTATAAATTTAAAACACACTCAAACAAGTGTTGCTGTATAATACAAGGGATATAATTCAGTTATATAGTATATATTATAATTAATACAATCAGGTAAATCTAATAACTTTTGCATGGCCCTAACAGTGTGCAAGGAGCCTATTGCTTGAAAACAGTTCAAAGGTAAATAACGTGCCACTGGCCAGATGCATTTTCTTTGAATGTGGGTTTCAATGCTGTTTCATTAAATGTGAGTTTCAAAAGTAGAGAAGCTTTAATGCCAAGTCTGTTTTCGTTGTAAGACTATTGCTTTGTTTAGGTTTAGTAAATGTCTATCAGTATTTGGGCTATAATGTTTGAAATAAAAGTTGTAAATTAAATCCAACTGCCTGTAATCATTGTAGAACTAAAGCATAAAGCAGTATGTACACAGAGATTTGAACAGTGTCTATGGCAAATGGGGAGAAATAGCCAAGTAATGGGACACTTAAATGGATGTGTGGGCGGGGCTTGAGGTGGGTGGACTTGGGCGGGGCTGTGTTGGCAGGGGGCGGGGAGAGCTATGTGGGTGGGGCTCTGGGTTTGCACCCCCCTGCAAAAAATCCTGCGGGCTCCCTTGTCTCTGACTCATCAAACTGTAAATGCAACCTCAGAAAATCATGTATCATACCCAAACCTAGGTCATTGAGTATGACCGTAAATAAAGAGGTCACATTGAAGGTGACCAACAGCAGATTCCTGGTAGCAGCATTGGATGGTTCCAAATGGGTGTATAAATCACTCAAAAAAATGCTGTGTATCTTTCAAAACATATGGTATGACACTAAGCAGTAGTCTCAGGGTCTTCTCTAAATAAATAGATATGGGCTCGGTACACCAGTTGCATCCTGCAACTGTAGGACGCATAGGTGGATTTGTTCTATTCTTATGCAACTTGGGTAACCCTTGTATGATGGGAAGTAAAGGATCTTTTACCAAAAAATAAACAAGTAGCTCCTTCTGTAGTAATTCCTGCTGATATAACTTATTCAGTGTGCATCAAATGTTAGTTTCCATCTGTTTAGCCTTGCTTTTACTAATAACCAAGTAAAATTTATCATTAAGTAAATTCTTCATAGCCTCATTGTACCAGACCAAATCTAAAACTACTATCGGCCCACCCTTATCTGCAGGCCTGATAATTATGTCACAGTTATTCTGAAGTTGCTTCAGAGCTAAATGCTCTTCTTTAGTTAAATTATGATTCCTATGCATTCTGCTTGTCGATTCCTTTAACTTATAAATATCCTTCACACTGTTTTTCAAATGCATTAATAAAGGAATTCACAGCAGGCAAAAATGTGCTAGGTTTTCTGAAGCAATTAGACTCAGCATAACAATCATTACTATCATTATATAACAGATGTTCTTCATCTCACATTGCTGCAGTCCTTACACTTGGGTAGTCCGCTGTCCTCGGTCGGCCCGAATATTAAAGTATAAGGCTGACGTCGGTCAAGGCGCATTAGACTGACATCAGGACGTCAGGGTACAAATGCGCGTGACCGACGTCATATCCTCAGTCTTTTTTGCCGCATGGTCCGATGTAGAAGCAGCGTTGCAAGTGCCGTTCGGCGTTCTGAAATTTTTCGAGTTCGGAGTTTCAGACCGAGTCAAAGTTGGCTAAGTACCCCGTTGGGGAATATTTTGCTTTTTTCTTGCCTCAGTGGTTTACCGGATGTCAGAAAAAGTGAATAACTGTATTTCTTGTGGAAAACAGATACCGCATAGAGATTATCATACCTTGTGTATTCCTTGTTTAGGGCCTGAGCACGACGTTGTTGGGTGTCGCTTTTGTGCTAGATTCAATAAGCGCACTATTAAGAGAAGGTTAGATTGTGCCAGGTTAGTCTTTGGGAAGCGGTGCAATTACACTATGCCGTCGGATGCTCCGGCGTCCGCTTCTTCAAAGAAGCGCAAGGATAAAGCAGCTAAGCCCAGGGTAGACGAGTCGTCCGTACCGGACGCCGGTTCTTTAGAGGTATCGGTGGAGCCGGTGGTTCCACCGGAGGTTTCTCTGGAGGACCAGGGGGAGACCTTGTTATTGCAAGATGTGGCCTCTCAGGAGGCAAGTCAGGCTGAAGGGGCTTCTCAGGTTACTGTACTCCCCTCCCTTCCTAGGGTGGTTAGGCCTTCTGTTTCCAAGGCTTCTCCCAGAGGCAGGCCAGGTTTAGCTTCAGTTGGTGTCACTCCTAGTTCTTCAGGATCTGTGCCCAAGAAGCATATGCTTAAAATGGCAGAAGATTTGATTACCTTAATTAGAGGTTCTTTGCCCCCTCCGGATAAGAGGCCTAGGGTGGAGCCTGAGTTAGGGAGTGTTGAGCAGGCTTCAGATGTTTCAGAGTCTTCGGCTGAAGACTTGCAGGAGTATTCTCCTTATTCTGATTCTGATGTGGATGATTCTACTCCTTCTGCTTCTCCTCCTGAGGATTTTTCTTTTTCAGAGACCCTCCATTCCATGAGGGAGCATTTTAAGTGGGAAGGTCAGGATTTCTCAGATTCCAGGAAAAGGCTTAGGGAATTTCTGTTTTTACCCCAGCATAGGCTTTTGGCTATACCTCCTGTTTTGGATGTTGTGGAGGATGTGTTTGCAGAGGCTTCTCTTAATCCTGATTCCCTGCCTCCTGCTCCTGTTAAGCCGGATAGGTATTATAGGGTGCCTGAAGCTCATAAGTTTCTTTTTAAGAGTCCTAGGGCGGACCCAGAAACTGTTAGTCAGGGGCCTAAGGGTGTTAAGGCTTCTGTTGTTAAAAATCCGGTTCCTCCAGATAAAGAGGCTAGGGCTTTGGATAGATGGGGAAAGAAAGTTTATACGTCTTCCACCCTAGCTATGAGGGCTCTAAATTGCCAGTTTCACATGTTGAAATACCAAAACTATCTACTGTCTCAATTGAAGTCTAAGGTAGATGCTTTGGCGGAAGGTATTGACTGTAAAGAGTTACAGGATTTGGTACATGTCTCTGAACAAGTGGGTAAGCATTCTTTGCAATGTGGTTTTGATGCTGTACAGGCCTCGTCTAGGGTGGCTGCCACAGGGTCAGTTCTTCGCAGGCACGCCTGGCTGAGGGATCAGAATTTATCTGACCATGTTAAGACAAGGATTTTGGATGCTCCTTTACAATCTGATGTGTTATTTGGTTCACCTGTTGAGGCAGTCTTAAAGAAAATGGAAGACAAGGCTAAGTCTATGCAGACTGTTAAAGATTTTTTGCAGGTTCAGCCTCCAAGTTTAGCAGAAATTGGCCTACTAAGGGGTGGACGTATCCTTCTTATGATTCCCAGTCTAGGGGCAGGTCTAGACGGGTAGGGGCAGAGCTCAGGGCTCTTTCAGGCCTAGAACAGGAGTTCACCTGCACAGTCTTCGGTGAAGGCAGGGGTCAGTCCTTTCGTAAACAGACCCAATGACCTACCTTTTCAGCTGCCAGAGTCTTCTCGACTAGCAGCACCTTTGGGAGGAAGGTTGGCACTTTTCAAAGAAAATTGGAGTTTAATTACCCAAGACAGATGGGTATTGGATATCATACACCAAGGTTACAGGTTTTATTTCCATACCTTGCCTCCTTTCAAAGGCATGCCAGACGTTCCTCCTCAGCAAAGAATAGAGGCTCACAAACAGATTTCTCTGCTACTCCAAATAGGAGCCATTCAGCCGGTCCCTCTGTCAGAAGTGGGCCTAGGATTTTATTCTCGCCTGTTCCTAGTACCAAAGAAGGGGAACACGTGGAGACCAATTTTGGATTTATCTATCCTCAACACTTATCTGGACATTCCCAAGTTCAAAATGTTGACGTTACAACAGCTTTTACCTCTGCTGGGCAAAGATCATTGGATGGTGACTCTGGATCTCAAGGAGGCTTACCTTCATGTTCCTATCAGGCTAAGTTGCAGGAAGTATCTACGTTTCCGGGCTGGGACTTCTCATTATCAGTTCTCTGCATTGCCCTTTGGCTTATCTACTGCGCCCAGAGTATTCACGAAGGTTCTGGCACCAGTAATAGCTTTCTTCAGACTGAGAGGGATACAGATCTATCCTTATTTGGACGATTGTCTGATTTTGGCTCAAGGAAAAGAAGACCTTCTTCATCATCTCCACTATGTGATAGCAGTGCTAAGATGCCTGGGGTATTCTGTGAACGAAATAAAGTCCAGTCTAGTACCCTCTCAGGACATGTGCTTTCTGGGTGTGAGACTGAATACAGCATCCCAGATGGGCTTTTTGACCACGGACAAACAAAAGAATCTTTCTCTTTACTTCCATCAATTGTCTCATCAGTCCAGGCTGACTGCAAGGACAGTCCTTCAAGCCTTGGGGTTCATGGCATCTTGTATTCTGGTGCTTCCCAATGCCAAACTGCATATGAGGAAGTTACAATGGTATCTCAAAAATGTATGGACACAGCACTGCCAAGATTTGGACACTGTCATTCAGATAATACCTTGCATTCAAAAGGAATTTTTGTGGTGGGCTCAGGAATGTCACCTAAACAAGGGACTCTCTGTGACCCGCCAGAGGCGAGTCAGATTCTAACGACAGATGCCTCAGACAAAGCTTGGGGAGCTCATCTAAATGGAAAGTGGATACAAGACACGTGGCCTGCCAGACTTCTACATCTACATATCAACCTGAAGGAGATGTTGGCAGTCCAATTTGCATTAATAGCTTTCAAGGATTTACTTCTTCCAGGGCAGGTGTTGATTCTAACAGACAACACAACTGTCATGTGGTACATCAACAAGCAAGGGGGAACACATTCTTATCCTCTGTGCAGACAAGCAATGATTTTGTGGGAGACTGCTCTCAGCTTACAGCTAAATCTTCAAGCAAGGTTTCTGCCGGGAGCACAGAACTCCTTAGCAGATGTGTTGAGCAGACAGATTATGGATCCCCACGAGTGGAAATTGGATCCTCATGTATTTCAGGAATTGACAGTGTCATGGGGAACTCCAGACATAGATCTGTTCGCTTCTCCACTAAACTACCAGCTGCCAAAGTTTTGCACAAAAAGTTTTCATCCCACAGCTTGGAAGGTGGATGCTCTTTCATTCAATTGGAGCAATCTTCATGTGTACGCCTTTCCACCTCTGCCTCTCCTCCCAAAGGTACTTCTGAAGGTCAGACAGGACAAGCCAAAGATAATTTTAATAGCTCCAGATTGGCCTCGACAGCATTGGTACCCACTACTGAGAAGTCTGGTACAGGAGCCTCCATGGCCTTTACCTTCGATTCCACACCTGCTGACTCAGGTGAACAGTCATTTACTCAATGTCAAACTTCACTCTCTTCACCTGACAGCCTGGCATATTCTGTTTTAAACCCTGGAGGGTTTCAGCTTCCACAGCAAGTTTTGAATGTTATTTTGGAAGCCAGAAGGCCTAGTACAAGGAAAGTGTACGCAGATAAATGGAAGAGATTTTTATTTTGGAGTGCAGCAAAAGCATTTGATGTTTCTAAGCCTAATTTAAGTGTGGCTCTTCAATATCTTACTGAGTTACTGGACAAAGGTTTGTCCTTCTCTTCTATTAAGATTCATGCTGCAGCAATTTCTGCTCACTATGATTGTGACCCACCATTGTTTTCTCATCCATTGTTTAAGCAATTCCTTAGAGGGGCAAAGAATATAAGACCCCCACGGAGAGCTCCTACTCCTGCTTGGGATCTCAATTTTGTGTTGGAGAAACTCACTCTACAACCTTTTGAGCCTGCAGCTACTGCTGAGTTGAAATATTTATCATGGAAGACTGCTTTTTTGTTAGCCATTACCTCTGCGAGAAGGGTTTCTGAATTACAGGCCCTTATGGCAGTTGAGCCTTTCTTAATTTTCCATAAGGATAGGGTATCTTTACGTACTAATCCTTCCTTTAGGCCTAAAGTGGTTTCTAGTGTGTCTTTAAACCAAACTATTCATTTGCCTACCTTTTATGCAAACCCCCAAAATAAAGGGGAAAAGATTTTGCACACTTTGGATATACACAGGCAGTTGCGATATTATTTGAGCAGAACTAAAGGGTTCAGGCAGTCTCAGCAGTTATTTGTTTCTTTTGCTTTGAGTTCTCAGGGCAAGCCTGTGTCAAAACAAACTATTTCTAAGTGGATTGGGTTTTGCATTGCTTTCTGTTATTCCCATCATGGCAAGGAGGTTCCAGCTGGGATTAGGCCTCATTCCACTAGGGCTACTGCCACTTCAACAGCTTTTTTAAGGGGGGTGGCAACTAAGGATATCTTGGAGGCAGCTACTTGGAGTTCTGTGCACACTTTCTCTAAGCATTATCACCTTCCACTTTACTCTAAATCTAGGGCTGGTTTTGCCACTGCTATTTTACAGGGCATTTTGGCAGCTCCTGCTTCTTTATAGTTGTGCCAGCCTCCCTTACCTCTGCTTTGGGATTCTACCCAAGTGTAAGGACTGCAGCAATGTGAGATGAAGAACATAGTACAGTTTTGTACCTACCATAAATGTAGATGTTCGAAGATCCACATTGCTGCAGTCCAATTTACCCTCCCTCCTTCCCCTCTGTAGTTAGAGGCGGTTGTGTGGGTTGGATTGTAAATATTGTGTATATTGTATATATTGTACATATTATTAGTGCTAGGGTGGTTGCTTGTTGGTTTTGTTGTCTTTGGGTTTTGACCTTTATTGTTAGGGTCTTCTGACATCTGGGGCAAGAAAAGACTGAGGATATGACGTCGGTCATGCGCATTTGTACCCTGACGTCCTGATGTCAGTCTAATGCGCCTTGACCGACGTCAGCCTTATACTTTGATATTCGGGCCGACCGAGGACAGCGGACTACCCAAGTGTAAGGACTGCAGCAATGTGGATCTTCGAACATCTACATTTATGGTAGGTACAAAACTGTACTTTTTAAAGTAAGATTTCTAGCAAAAAGTTTCATATCTAAAATAACATCACTGTAGTCAGAATGCGTTACATGTATAAAAGAAAGGCCTCATTTGGTAAGACTGTAAGTGAATAAGTTCCAAACTAGGTGTTTTTTTTCTTCATAAACGCCTTCTTGATATTTGGTGTCCCTCTGAGATCCTCCTCTGGCTTCCTCTTCTGTCTGCCCCGACTTTGCGAACATGAGGTTGAGGTCTCTGGAGCATGTGGTGCAGAGGGATTGGGATTTCTTTAGATGTAGCATTTCTAACAGAGCTGGGTCAGGCATGGCTTTGTAAGTCAAGCAGAGATCACCTCTGAGTAGGCGATATAAGAAAGAGAATAGTTGGAGTTTTTTGAGTCTGTCCATATAGGACAAATGTTTAAGGCCTAGGATCCTCTTTCTGAGGTACAGTTGTTGCAGGTGTTTAGTGAGGTGCATGCGAAATGTACTCAATGACTGGCCCAATGAGGGAAGAGTAGAGGGAGACAATGACCTCTTTCTTCCTGGATGCAAAACCCTTAACAATGAGATGTGCCACATAGAAGGACTTTCTGACCACAGTGGTAATGTGGTGGTCAAAAGAGAGGTTGTTGTCAACCTGTGTTCCCAAATCTCTTATAACGCCTTCTGTGTTCAGTGGACTACCATCGATGTGGTATTTCATAGGAACCAGGTTTTTCCCAAAGGGAATGACGACACATTTTTTGGCGTTGTGCTTAAGGCCATGGTTCTGACACCAGTCATTGGTCTCAGTGAGGGCTTTCTGTAGGATGTCAACATCACTTGGGGAGTTAATAGTAGCTCCCAACTTGCAATCGTCTGCAAACTTTCTCATCTTAGTTTTCACATAATTCAGCAAGTTTGGACCTCCTTCATGAAATATCGTTTTACCTCTTTGCTTTGTCTTACTGTTTAATTTGTTTTTCCATCTCTGCTGCCTTATACAGCCATTTGCTGGTCTTGCAGAAACTCTGCAAACATTACTGTACTTTAAGTATGCTATAAACAAGCTTTATAAGTTTCACAGTTCAGTTTTTATCCCCTCCAAATTGTTAGTCTCCTCTGAAACATTTAATTGCAGCAACTTTCTCAGGTTTGTTGTTGGTTATTGTAAAGCAACACAGCATGGCTGCCTTGGTCTGTCTGACCCATGACTCACTCCATCACCAAATTGATCAAATCACAAACACATGCATGAGTGCACACACACACACGCACTCACAGAGAAAACCTGCTGGTTTAGGCATTGCTGAGATCATATCTGATTTCATCATCACATTATTCACATTCAGCTGCATATTCCATTTATTACATTAGTAATCAGTAAATTACACCTTCATTCCATCTTGCACCAAAATTTCCTTTAGAAACTAGGAGATTTAATTATTGGAATTATGGAGCTACCAAAGGAGGCAACCAAATTCACCAAACTCTTCAAGACTGTAGTGGATGGGAAAGGAATTTTATTTGTCAGTTTTTCTGGCCACCAAGAAATCTTGTGTGGGTGCAATCCTGTCTGATTTTGATTTTCTGCATTTTAAACCTTGACATCAGTTGTGTTAATTGACCATGGTTCCGTGATGCCACTGTTTCTACAGGGCTTTTGCATACCATCAGTAACCAGGATGTGGGTTTATTGGTGAGACAGTATGTAGAGGCTGTATGTAGTAGTATATAGCTTTAAAAAAAGGTGAGTTACCTGTAATAGGATATGCATGTCATGCTTAATCACCATACAGTAGTTGAAGTTAAGATTTAGAAGTGAAGGTTTTGAAGAGTCAGCTGGCGTCAGAATATCACTGAAGTGTCTCTGGTATCAGATTTGGCCTTTAAGATGCTGGATCTATCAAAGAATGTAAAAGTGGTCTTTTCCACTGAAAACTATGACTACAGTGTCGCATCAATGTATTGTAGTAGTCTAACAAATTATATCATGTTTTCTTTTTCATCTTTGACGTTCATGTTAGTATTTCTATTAACATTTCATATTATAGTGCATTTTGGCACTTGTATTACAAAACTGCCCAGCCACCAATTTCTGCCACTTTTTCCCACTAATTCAACCCTCTACATTTGTTTTCATGATCCATCTGCTAGGACTACCATGGCATCCTATCAGAAAATTGGACATTTTGGATCTGGTAGCTTGAGCTATAAACTTAGCTGCTAGTGAACTTACAGGCAAGACAGAAGTTAATTGTGTATCATTATATGGCTTTCTATGGGAATGTATTGGGGTATTTAATACATTTAACCTCAGAAAGGAAAACCTACACAAATTAGAAATTAGCCAACTCTAAAGTATGCTGTGAGCTAAAGATAAATATTCAGTTTGATGTATTTTTGTTTATAACATTTCTACGTATATGGTAGCTACTTCCATTTCAACAATTCTCTAGCCTAACTTAGCTTCTAATTTTGCTCTTACTAGTCTGCAGCTCTACTGTTTTACCTCCTCCCCTTCCATCCCTGTACTTCCCTTATTTTTCCTCATTTTCTGTGCATGTTTCCTTGCATCTGAAAAAAGTGTATTAATTCTAAGTCTTCTTTAAATGCATACTTTACATAACTACTATTGTACTGCCTGAATCCATGCATTGATCACTTATTGTATTGTGTACGTTTTCTGCACGTATTTGTTTTGTGGATTATGAAGATTTTCTGCATATATTATTGTGTAAAGTTTATTGCCTTTAAGACCCAAATTGTGCATGTAATGGGTCCCTGGACCAGTGTGCTTATCTGGTTACTGAATGTTAAAATAATTGTTACATGGACCAAGATGTTCAGGAAACTATAGATTCTTATGTGACTGAAGTAAAGAACATAGCAAAAGACTGAATTGGATTAGGAGCACAATTCCTTGATCGGAAACAGTTATCCCTGGCATTAAAATGATCAAATATAAAGCAGACTATTGAGAGAACTGATTTTGAATAGAGCACTGGATAAATGCAGAGAGAATGCAATTAGGAGTATGTAGTTGAAAGAGATTATTGTTTACATGGAAGGGTGTAAGATAAAGTTTTGGCTAAAAAATAATGTAGAAGTGAGGTGCAAAGACCAAAGTTCCCGATTATAATTGAAACAATGATATAAAGAACTGTGAGATATCCAAGATGGATCTTAGGAGGAGGAGCACAGTTAAAATGTAGTGTTCTAGATGTGATTACAGGCATACGAACAAAATGCATACAGCTCTGTTACAGAAAGTTTGTGAGCTAGAACCATTTAAAAAAAAAGCTGCAAGAACAAAATAAATCTGTTGTGCAGAATTTGCATTTAATTGAAGGTAATGCTAGAAAATGCTTGTTGACACTGGAAATGCAAAGTCAGAATTATGAAGGGAGTATTACAGTTATTTGTCAGAAAAAAAACTGCTAGCAAAGCTGTTTACTTTAATCTTGATACTGCAGCATAAAGCAGTATTTTGCAAGACTGTACTATAAGCACTGAAGTTGTAAGTCATTGTCTGTAAATCAGTAGTATGTAGTTTACTTTAACATCCATTGTACAAAGCAAAGCCTGTGGCACAGACACTGGTAAAATGTGCACATATCCCAGAGATACAAAACACTATTTCAAGTTGTGTCTTCAGTAAATACAGTGAAATAACCTAGTGTATTGGGTCATTTGGCATGTGAGAAGCATAGAATGGTTAAATGTATTCATTCCATAAAGGTATGGAAACATTCACACATTCTCAGAGGCAAAATATTGCTAATGATAGTTTCAAGGAAATCATTGCTAATGCTAAAGGAAATGTTTCAGCCTCATTCAGAATAATTTTTTTTGCTCTATTTGTCCCTGCTGCCTGCCAGCCAACCAATTTGTTTCCTCAATACAATAACAAAGGAGAGAGCTAGGTAAAAAGGGCCATTTTTTAAGGCAGTCATCAGGGTTGATTTGAGGGTTTTATTTTATGGCACAAACACACACATGCTCAGCTGAGTAATAGAAGGTGTTGTGTAATGTGCTGACTGCACTGATTGTCCCTTACCTCCACAAAGTGGTGTTGTCGGCAGCCCTGCTTCCTTCCCTGAAGCACAGGAATTACTTTCCTCAGTCTCCACTGGCTGAATTGTACTTCTGTATGTTCTCTGTACATTCCCAAACCATCCCCTTCCCCAAGAGGTATTACAAATAGTTGATGAAAAAATTAAATATAAAAAACATAAACAATGAATAAGTAGCAATGAATATTATCTGGTGAAAATAAAACAGAATACAGTTTAAAATGTTAATATTTAAAGAGAAAGAGGGACATAATGGTAGTTTCTGTGAGAGGAGAAAGATTATGGTTAAGAAAGAGACTTGAGTATGAAGAGGAGTCATAAGAAGGAAGATTCTTGGAGAGGGTAGGAGAGAAGACTTCGGGGTAAGTGGGAAAGCAACGGTTAACTGGTAGAAAATGGGAGACATTAGATGCTTCTTGATGATATTAAGTCTGTCAGCAGGATAGAGGGAAGAAACATAGAGAACAGATTTTAGGAAATATATGAAAACAGTAGAAGCAAGAGAAGTGTTGGAGAGTTTACCAGGTGAACAGGAATAAGAGCAGTGCCAGGAATTACATAAATAGTCCTTTAGTTTGTTTTAGAAGCAACTAGAGGGTGTATTGGCATAATAGTAATGGGAAAGAAGTTCCATATTTTGGATACGTAAGAGGAATACAGGGAGTCACTAGAGGTATTGTATGATTTTTTTTAACCTTAGATAGGTCAGTGGGAATGTACCAGTGTAACAGTGGAGAGAAGGAGAGGCATTTGTCTGGAAAGAAGAGTACTGTATGAGCAGTTTATAACCATGTGACACTAAGGTATTTTGGGAATTTAAGACAGTTTAGTTTTTAGGGCCAAATAGCAGTATGTTGAATTGGGCAATATGGTGGCAAATTTGGATTTTTTATTATTGTTATTATTATTGTTATTATTTTAATTTGGCAATTCTGTTGTAATTTTTGAATTGGTGATGCATTATTTTTTGTAGGAATAGGAAAAGCATATAGTTAACTTGATAAAAGATGAACTCTAGCTGGTTTTCTAAGAAGCAGTGCAGCAAGAAAATTACAGGTTCTGTAAAGAAAACCTAATTTATGGTGAGTGTTTCTTACTAAGTTTTTAGTATATATGACATGTATTTTGGTCATCTAGGATGACAACTAAAAGTTGTTTCGTGAGACTATTTTTAGCTTTACATTTTGAGAGGAGAAGACAGAAAAGATACAATTGTTGTCTGTGTATTATCTAAGAGCAAAGAGTATTATTTTAATTTTTGGAGGGGTTTGGAGTAGTTGAGAGTGAGATAGCCAACTTTCAATAGAGGAAAATTATTTTTGGGTGATAGTTTGAAATGAAGAAGGCGGCCACGGTGGTGCAGCGGTTAGCGTTGCTGCCTCACAGCAAGAGGTTCTCCGGTTCGATTCTCGGCTGGGGTGCCTTCTGTGCGGAGTCTGCATGTCCTCCCTGTGGTCGCGTGTGTTTCCTTCGGGTGCTCCGGTTTCCTCCCACATCCCAAAGACATGCAGTAGGTGGATTGGACACTCTAAATTGGCCCTAGGTGTGAGTGTGTGCCTTCTGTGGAAGGTTGGGCGCCGGGCTGGCACCGTAAAACTCCTCTGCCAATCATGAGCGGACAGATGATCCGCTGTGGCAACCCCTAACCGGGAAAAGCCGAAAGAAGAAGAAGTTTGAAATGAAGAAAAGGGTATGAGGAGCAAATTAGAGTAGCATTGTCTACATTATTGAATTGATGTAGCATGAGCTCTGAGAGAGAAGCAAGGTTATTAATGAAAAGGTTAAATAGTAAAGGCCAAAGGATGTATCCTTTAAGTACACTAGTAAGCACTGGCAAGTGTGTAGAGAAGACTAGGTGCCATTTAACTGATTGTGTATGGTGAAGTAGCTGTTAAACCAGTTAAATCAAGGAGTGGAGAAATCTAGGGAGTAAAGAGTATATAGTAATTTTGGATGTAAGTATAAACAGCTTTGGAAAGAAGAAAGATTGATGAGATTAGTTTGTTTTCATTTTCTCTCTTTTTAAAATGCCTTTTAAATGACCAGTTAAGACATAGGCTAATTGCATTAATAAAAATAAAACAAATCATATTAGCATTTGTCATTTGTGTAGTATACATTAAATATATGATTTCTTTCTTTTTAACAGTTATTTACTCCAACATTAAATACATTTCTCAATTCCTGTTTTCCTTTTACACTCCTCCACTGGAACATTATTCTACATGTATTGTTTCCACAAATTCCATTTATTTCTGTATAATTTTTCTCCTTCTCTTTTCTGAAGATCCCACCGGCAGTTCTTTTTCACCTTTGCAAAATTCAGTACTTCAATTACAGTTGGTTTAGATTTTGTTGACCATTTTCTAGTAATTGTTTTTTTTTTATAGCCATTAATATTAAACTTAAGGCCTTACTATATACAGTCAATTCTCGGATCCTGTATCAAGGCTCAAAATAATAATTTCCAGAATTTCAGTGACTTCTTCCCTGAGCATTCCTGACAAAGTAATCTATTAATCTATAAGGATTTTTTTAAATCTGCCAACTCATTACATTCCCAAAAAGCATGTCCCTTGTTACTTCTCTTCTTCTTTTCTATTGCACCTCCTACATTTTCTATTTGCGTGAGGAAAATCTCTACTTATTCCTTTTTACCTCTCTCACCCTTTTCCCATTGTACCCTCCAGCATGAGGAGAATTTTTCTAAGTCTGCTTGGGAGTATAAAAATACCTACGTAGACACTTCCAAGCAAACGTCTGAAGCTTTCTGGACTTGGATCACATACTTGGAAGCCATACAAATGTCTTTCCATTGTTTCTTTGTAAATTGCTTTCCCATCTTTTCTAATTTCCTCTGATTGATTCTTATAGATATGCAGTATTTTATATGCTGTACTAATTATCCCCTTTTAACAGCAGCTCCTGTTCTAGACTCTACTACACACTCTACTAGAGCTGGTCTTTCATCCATGCAATGTACTGTATATATAAAATAGCAGAAAGTCTTCTAGGAATTAAGCCAACACTAGGATGAAGAAAGGAGATTTTGCCAATAGGGATGACTGCAGGGGTATAGAAGATAGACAAGATGGGCCTGGAATTTACTGGAGAAAATTAAGAAAGCAACCAAGGTATTAGGAGCAAATAACTAGAGAGCGAAAGGTAGTAAGTAGAATGAAGCCAACCAGAAGATTGGGTGGCATGTTAGAGACTGCCTTTCCTACCAGAGATTGATAAAAGTAAAGGCAAAGAGAAAGGGATAGAAGAGTGCGCTAAGTAAAACACCAGCTCTGGTAGAGTTTTTAATTGTGTCCCTAGAATAATGGCTGCTATTAAAAAAAGAGGATAATTAGTAGGGCATATAAAATACTTCATGACAAAAATAATCATAAATAGGTTTAGTTTTCAGAGAACACTTTCTGCTACTTTATGAATATAATATTCTCTATGATTGTTGCTAATCTCCTTAGGGACCTGCATCTAAAATTTTAGTCTCCCCTCACCCCCGTTTCATCATCATCAACCTTTTACACTCTGGTTCATAGATTCATAAATTAGTACTAGGCAAACTGCCCTTGTGGGCCTTTTTAAGCCGAGTCAATTACCTCATGTTAGAATCATACCCTGCACTTTGTACTGTAAACACTTTAACCATTATGCCAACCTCCCCTCCCTCTGATTTATAAGCTTCTGCTTGTGTTATGTATATGAGCCTTAATGGCACAGCTTTAAAGTATCCATTCCAATCAGGTAGTCTTAAACCACCTTATTCTATGGGGGGGGAGTCAACTTATACCACTTAACTCTTGCTCTCTTTCCCTCCCATATACATTCCTTCAACTCTTTATTAATTATTGCCCACAACTTTTCCTCTGGGTTATAAAATTATGCCTGACCTGTATATAAATCTAAAGGGACTAAAACATTTTCACTGTATATATCTCACTATCCATGCCAATAAACAAGAGCTTCCACTTTCCCAGTTTTAGATTGTTCTTTTTAGTGTCTTCCCACATATTCTTAGCTGCCATAATATAATTATTTTTAATTCATACTCCTAAATACTTCATCTTATCATATCCCCAATAATATGGGTATTGCTCTACCCAGTTCATGAGTGGGTACATTATTTACTGCTGTACCCTTTGTTTTATCTTCATTAATTTTATATCCCGAAAAGACATGAAACTGTCTCAAAATGTTCCACAACACCGAAATGCTCGTTTCTGGATTTAGCAAGTACAGAATATCATCCACAAGTAAAGCTAATATTTCTTAATTATCTTATCTATTATAGTCTTGAATTTGTGAGCCCTTTTTTCTTTGCCTGCAACTCTAAATATAAAGGAAATAATAAAGGCGGAAGAAGAAGAAGAGGGCTTCCATCCCTGGTTCCTCTGTTCAAACACAGGTTGTTGAGAGGAGCCCTCCCACCTTAACTCTTGCCTCTGACCATTTGTATATCTTCATAATTAACCCTGTTGTTCTGTCAGAGAATGCAGATGCTGCCATTGCCCTACTCATAAAATCCCAGTTGACTTTATTGAATGCTTTCTCTGCATCAGCACCCACCAACCGCAGTGATGTTTTCTTATACACTGCTTCCCTGTGAATCATTATTGTCGTATTAATGTTGTCAAGTGTTTACCTCCCCTCCAAAAAAAAAACACATTGACCCATATCTGTCAAGTTAGACAATAACTTTACCATCCCCTTAGGTAGTGTAGATGTAAACATAATCATAAATTAAAATTGAAATGGCTATGTCTGAACGGTCTTTACCTGTTTTGGGTAATGCAGCCACCACAGCTTTCTTCCAAGATACTGCTACCCCCCATTTTAAAATGTTGTTAAACAAAGCCTTCCAGTTCTTTATCACTTTCTTCCCACATAACGTCCAACCTTCCACAGGAATATTGTCTGTTCCAGGAAACCTCACTGTTATTGTTTATAAATCAGCATTGTTGTCTCATGTCTTCATATCTAAGCCATTAATTGTTAAGCATTATCTTCTGTTAACAATGGCATTTTTAACTCCTCCATAAATATTCCCATTTGTGCCGTTTTCAACATTTAAGAAAATCGTCGCACAAGCAGTATGCAGACCATGAGAGTCAGTGAGCCCTGAAATGTTCCAATGTGTGCATTAAATCAAGCCAACACGTCCAGTTTAGTACAATTCAGTACAAGGATGCTTTCTTTATTCAGATAAACTAGAAAATATAAGCGCTTTTGTTCCAAAAATAAAAGCAGGAACTTCATCAGATACAAGGAAATTAAGGAAGTAAACTGTTTTAAATAGGAAATCTTACATGACATCACTTCCTGGATTAGTGAAAACCACTCCCAAGTCTGAAACAGTCTTTTGGAACAGAAGTCTGAAACACTACACATAAATGTTTTAGCACAAAACAGTATAAATATCAAAATATAAAAATATATAAAAATACATATAAAAACTGATGTGCAAATTTCAACACCCTAAACTATGTATTATAAACACAAGAATATGTAAATATGTGTATGTATAAAAATGCTTTTAAGATGCTTTTGAAAAAAATATATATGTATATAAAAACATATAAGTAAAATATGCATACAGTTAAAAATCCATTAGGAACAAATGAATACATTTCTTGTACATGTACATATAACAGGTATGAAGGCCATTTAAAAAAAAACATTTTTGTACCATATCCATATTTAAGGGAATGTTTGACCTCTCAAGAGCCCTCAATTTAAGCAGACTGCTTATGGAAAGGCTGTCATTCAAGCCTGGCCAATGAGTGGCATCAAGTCGTAATTGCCATAGCAACTCGGCTTTTTTGAGTAAATATGGCCAGGCTGCCCCCCCTATTATATCTTTTTTGGACTTCAGGTACTACAAATTTGAACTGGTGATTGTTGTACTCAATAATGTGTCTAGCAAGTGCATTCACTTCAGTAGCATCCCTTATATTCCTAAGGTGCTCGCTGATCCTATTTTTAAGCTTACGTTCCATCTTCCCCACATAAAAACATGGGCAAAAGGAACATAAAGCACAATGGACCACTCTTTCAGTTAAACTACACCTCTCAGGTATTTTTATTTTCGTTCTATTTATTTCAAATTCACTGACTTCCAAAATGAAAGGGCAAAATTTACATGCCCCACACTTAATCATCTGACCCTTCCTATAGATTCCATCATTATTATGTTCGAAAATGTTCTTCAAGTTAGGGCCCGTCTTGAAAACACACACATGTTTTTTTCCTAAGATTTTAAAAAATTCTCTGTCACTACTCAACAAATTCCAATTCTTTCACAGAATATCTTTAATAGTGTGTGCATCATTTGAGAAGACAGTTGAAAAACTCATGTGGTAATTGGTTACTTCAGACCCAGAGGAATGGTGCTCCCTATATATTTCCTGGTTATGGACAGTTGTTTGGTCATTCACAACAGGGTCCGTGACTGTTTCAGTTATGTTCAACCCAGTCATATCGGGATGGTCAGTATTAGGGGTGCCCAAAATTGGTGCAAAATACCCACATTGTCTTTTCTCACTAACCTCCTTCATGATGTTGTCAATTAAATTGGGGGGATAACCTCTTCTAAAGGACATTTCCTTCAGGTTAAGGCATTCTCTGGTGAATCCTATCCAAGTTGTCACCATTTGTGCTGCACGCACAAGTTGCCCCTTAATAACTGCACGTTTCTGAGTGAATGGGTGGCAGTTTCTCAAAATGCAAAAACCATTGGAATAGGTTTCTTTTCTGAAAATTTTAGCCACAAATCTCTGTTGTTCCAGATCTTTCTTTAACAGAACATCAAGATAGGAAGTTTTACATGCATTAGCACTATATGTGAACCTCAAAAAGGAGGCTGAGTTGTTAATATAGTTAATGAATTCAACAATTTGGTCTCTAGGGCCTTCCCATAAAATAAACGTCATCCAAATACCTCATGTAAGTATGACAGAATCGGAAATATGTTGATTGTTTCAGAGTACGATTTTCCCATTCCAACATAACGATATTGGCATACAGCCCCCCCCCCCCACATGCTGAACCCATAGCAACCCCTTGTGTTTGTAAATAATACTGATTGTCGAACAAGGTAAAGTTGCTCCTCAGCACCATATCTAAAATCTGTTCATACATATTGATTTTGTCCTGGGGTATTCCCTTAGAAAACAAATAATCACAAAACCATTCCTCCCCGATGGAATATGGGATGACAGAATACAAATCTACTACATCAATTGTAATAAATAAAAAGTCGGACCTAAAACAAGTGTTATTGATTTTCCTTAAGACGTCCCAGGAATCAATACATAAGTGGTGTTCATCCAAAAGTAACTTCTTCAGTTCAGTATACAGAAATTTGGCTAAGGGGTGTGTGATTGATCCCCGGGCATCAACAGTGGGACACATGGGTGGTTGTTGAATGTTTTTATGGAGTTTCTGCAAACCAAAAATTGTGGGTGTAATTGGAAATTCCATTGTCAGATAGAGTAGTTCGTAGATTGAAATGTGACCATCAATAAAAAAAGTCCTGGATGTACCCCCTTATTCTACTTTGTGCCATTTAACTCATTTAAGGAACTTTCACAGTAAGTATCTGTCTCCAAGATAGATTTCATTTTGTTGATGTAGTCATCAGTTCTCATAATGACAACCCCCACCCCCTTTATCTGGTTTCATTATTCTGATGCCATATAGTTGTTTTAAACAATTAAGCTCATCTCTCTTCTTTAGTTAAATTACTACTAAAACTATTGTTTCTAAACCTGTTACCCAGATTTCTAATATCGAGTTCACAAACTGTCTCAAAGGATGGTAAGAACTGGATACCTTGAGTGGTTGACGTACCCCTTGAAACAAAACCTGTAAATTCAATTTCCTCACATAAAGTTTTGAGTCAACCAGTATATTCACAGTGTTTAAGTATTGACTAGGAACAGACATAAAACATTTTGCCAAGAGGTCACAAGTCACAAGTAGTTACATTCAAGGAAATGTCGGTATAATTGTAAACGTTAAAGTCTCCGGTACTTTTGAGGTCAATATGTAAAGTTGGGGAACTTTCCCCTCGAACAATGTCAGGTATAGACTGTGATGAAATATCAGTCTGTCTTGTCTCCTCCCCATCCGTGGATGATAGTTGTTTCCCCTATTCACTCAGCCATTGCCTCGGCTTGAAAATTACTGTTCTTACCCCCCCCCCCACTGATTCATGAGGCATTCTGACCATCTTACTTGAGGAAAGTTTTCCTCCCCTAAAAAATATTCATCCAGTGAATCAATTTCAATGTCCATGTTAGTTGCAACTTCAATGGTTTGATGTGGGGGGGGGGGGTTCTTTAGATGCCATTCTTGTGAGGGGGGGTGGGGGTGGGTAAGCCACATGGTTGGCATAGTCCCTCTCATCCCTGATGAGCTTTTTAATTTTTCTGTTTTTGATAACAGTCATTTGTTTATCAATAGAACTGAAAATCCTGTTGTAGCCAAACCTGTTAGTGCTGAACCCAGGGTCATTAGTAATAAGTTCATCCAAAGTCTTTACTTCCTGACTCAGTTCAGCAGTACTCATTTCATTATGTTTTACTACCATTTACATGTATTCTAGACCCCATTTATCAAAAAAGGCCAAAAGTTCATTGTGGAAACCAGAATTAGCAACTAGTCCAGTCGGGAAATGCCAGACACGCAGGCCTTTGGGAACTATTTTTAACTTAATGCACTCACTAAAGTATGCATTGTCCATCTGTAATTTTCAGTAAAATATGATCTAAATCAGAAAGCCAGTCATTAAGAGACTCAGTCACTGAACTCCGGTTCTGATTAAAACATGAATTACTTTTAAGCCATTTAGACAGATTGTTTGTTTTTAACACTTACATTATTAGAGATAGTGCTTGTTGCAGTTCCGTTTGCATTCACAATGGCCCCTGTGGTGTTTAATGAAGGTCCGGGCTTCAGATGTGCTGCCAAAATGCTGTTGTTGTTAATACTCAGGTTTCTGATGCCCTCAGTAGATGTACATTGTGTAGATGTACTTGGAAAAGGGTGAAGTGACATCTGCGAAACTGGAAATTGCTCCAGGCATTCCATCCGTTGATTGAGCTGTTGGATGAGAACAGTAAGCTCATCCAAACTGATTAGAATTTTCATAGATTCATTTTCATGACTGGAATCCAGTCCAGGCTTTTGTTGCTCCGCCTCCATCTGCTGTGACAATCCAAAATACTAGCAAAATAAAAAAAAATGCACAAACCACCAAGAAAATCATCGTGGAAGCAGTATGCAGACAATGAGAGCCAGTGAGCCCTGAAATATTCCAAGGTGTGCTTTAAATCAAGCCAACACGTCCAGTTCAGTACCAATTCAGTACACGGATGGTTTCTTTATTCAGACAAACAGGAAGGTATATGTGCGTTCGTTCCAAAAATAAAAGCAGGAACTTCATCAGGTACAAGGAAATTAAGGAAGTAAACTGTTTTAGATAGGAAATCTTACATGACATCACTTCCTGGATTAGTGAAAACCACTCCCAAGTCTGAAACACTGCTTATAAATGTTTCAGCACAAAATGGTATAAATATCAAAATATATAAATATATAAAAATAAGTATGAAAACTGTGCAAATGCCAGCACCCTAAACTATGTATTATAAACACAAGAATAAATATGTAAGTATGTGTATATATAAAAATGCTTTTAAGATGCTTTTGAAAAAAATATGTATGTATATAAAAACATATAAGTAAAATATGCATACAGTTAAAAATCCATTATGAACAAATGAATAAATTTCATGTAGATATACATATAACAGGTATGAAGGCCTTTTCAACATTCCTCTGCTTTATACAAGTTTTCATAATTTTTTTATGAAATATCTCAAATACCTCTATAGGGTTTCTGGTTATTTTCTTGTTTAGGCTTATTCTTTCAACAAACTTTGTTATCCTAAAAGTTTTTGTGCTCTAGAGTTATCAAAAAAATAGTTGCATAAAAGTAACCTAAATTACAATAAATCTATGTTAAAAAAATAAAAATCTAGATGAGTTTTGGTTTTCTTGCATGTTAATGCAACCCAAAATGACTAATGCAATTTTAGATAAAACAGTATGAGCCTGTACAAATGGAGAGAGAGTAAGAATTATGAAAGTGAGCATGTGTACCCCCCCATACAAACACATGCCCTGTGGGTATACATAAAACAAAAAGAGTATGTAGTAATAAACAAGGAAATAAGATGAGAAGGTTAAGGTCATTTCTGCAATATGTATTATACAGTAAAACATGTTTTTGAGTTATGGATTATTTTTCTTATTTAAAAAGGTAATCCATAGCACATATTATTTAAATCAGTAAATAAGTTATTAATAAGTGTTAAGGATTACTTTCAATATAAACATGGATCCTACTGGGATATACATTTATGATTTATGTTTTATGATACAGCTATGGTTTAAGAGCCTCCTTGATGGGTGTCAACACTCACCTATGCTTGGAAGAGGAAGCACAGCTTTTTGCTTTACTTGTTTTTTTTAAAGTCATATGATTTCCTGTAGGTTATTAGTTTGCTCTTTCAGAGTATGGCAGAGTGTTTTGCATACATACATCAGCCATCTGAAACTATTTTTCTGTACATGCACATTTCAGTCGTGATCTATATAGTGTTTGTACTTGAGGGGGTCACATAATAAGCATAGGCTTCATCTTATCTGAAGTTTATTTTAAGGGGTGGACAGTAGTTGTTACAGAACAGTTACAAGGTAAGCCTGTTTAAATAAAAAGGATGTCATGTCCTGTATTGGAAGCCATTTACTTCTTGCGGTTGTAATACAGTGGTGTTCCATGTTAGGACTAAGATGAATAAACTGTAATATTTTCATACCTCTCAGCTGTCCAGATTTTTGCTTCATATTTTGGTATACTCCTCATAAAATTTGAGTTTTTCTGTCAAATCTTCAAGAAACTGAAGTCATTATATAAGGACAGACATTTAAGTTTTAGACTTCATACCTTTCAGAAAATACATACTAATGCAAAACCTGTTATTCTATTAGCTGTCTAAATTTATAAGAGCGGTATTAAAAATGTTGTCTATTTTTCAGCCTTCGTCTAGAATTCTTGGACTAAGGTTGAGAGATATGAATATTTTATTTTCCTGACTAAAACAGAAAAGTGACGAGTGCAGGAGTTTGCAGAATACTAGGCAGCACCTAACATATGATTGTATATGTCATTTACCTGTAGTCATAGACTAGAGAAGCTAGAATATTGATTGCAAATACTTGTTGCATTGGAAGATGTTATTTATATACAGTGTTTGCATTCAAATGCAATGGAAAGTGAATGAGCTATAAGGGTGGTAGAAGAAAGAGAAGGTGAAGAGGTAGTGGAAAGTGTGCTACTATTTGACCTTTGATCTGATGTTGTCAATCTTTATGTATTCGTGACAGTTGGTTATGGTTCCAGTCCTCAGAACTGGCTTGGCTGTTACACAGCTCGTGCCAACCAAAAAACTCTCGAGCTGAGAGTCTACCCACAATGCCTCTCTCTCTACATTACCTCAGATCTGGTTTGCCTCTGTTATAGAAAGATGCGTCAGCCGACTCTTCTCTCGCAGCGAAGTAAAATCTTAAAGAGTTTTTTATCTACTGTCTTACTTTCTGTCTTAGTTAATATTCCTTAGCCTTTATCTGCCCACTTTCTTGTGCGAGTGATTTATTTCTTGTGATACCCTATACCTGTTGATATCTCTTCTACTATTGTTGGTAGATGTTCTTCGTGTTTCACTGTTGCAGTCATTACATTTGGGTTATCTGCTTGCAGGTAGCCCTCAGTCGGCCTGATTGACAAAGTCTTGAGTCCTGCGTCTGTTGCTGTCCCTTCTTCCATGACGTCAGGTCGTCAGGGGTATAAAACATACAGCCGCTGCCATTACATCAGTCTTTCTTGCCGTGCAGTGCCCGAAGCAGAAGCAGTTCGCAAGTGCCGGTTGGCTGACTTTTGAAATTTTCATTTTTCGAGTTTCAGAACTGAAGTCTTCAACTAAAGCTAAGTACCCCGTTGGGGAAACTTTTTCTTGCTCCTTTCCGATGTCAGTAAAAGTTAATAATTGCATTACTTGTGGAAAGCAAATTCCTCATAAAGATTTTCATTCATACTGTATTCTTTGCCTAGGCCCTGACCATGACGTACCTTGCTGTCAGTTTTGTGCTTTATTTAATCAGCACACTATCCGTCATCGGTATATTTTCGCCTCTAAATATTTCAGTTCTCGGTTTAATTATCCAGAAATGTCGTTGGTAAGCCATCTGACTACCAGGATTCTGAAAAAATGCAAAGATAAAGACAGAGACAGGCCGCCGGCGTCCAAAACTGCCGACGACACTTCTAAGCCAGTCGCCAGTTCGCCGGTACTCAGTGAGGCGCTTTTGCAGCCCCTAATACCCGCTACTTCTGATTCGCAGGCCTCTACTGAGACCCATTCAGAGGCCGGTATACCGCGAGATGCTTCAACTATGGAACCCGTGGATTTCTCTACCTTGGATGGGTCCGGAGCCGCTGTGCAGGCACTGGCTTCTGAGGGTGCATTCAGGCCTACGGACTTGCATGTTAAACTGACGCCTCCTTCTTTACTTAGGTCTAAATCTCGATCCATGTCTAAAATACCGACACCCAGGCCACATGCTCAGGCCTCTAGGCCTAAAAAAAGAAATAAGAATGGCTGAAGATCTAATAACTGTAATTGGGTAGCCAACCCCCCCCCCCTTCTAAGAGGCCTAGGACTGAAGTTGATTATGAATCTTATGATCAGGATTCTGTTTTTTCTGATTCTTCTGATGATCTGGATTTGCCCTTATCTACTTATGAAGATTCTGATGCAGAGGACTCCATTCCCTGTGCTTCCCCTCCTGAGGATTTTTCTTTTGGGGAAATTTTACATACTCTAAGGGAGCATTTCCACTGGGAAAGCCAGGATTTTTCTGATTCAAAAAAGAGGCTTAGGGATTTCCTTCTCCTACCTCAGCATAGGCCTTTAGCTATTCCTCCTGTACTGGACATTGTTGATGATGCTTTTTCGGAATCTAGTTTGGCCTCTGATTCCCTGCCTCCTGCTCCCAGAAAACCTGACAGATACTACAGGGTCCCCGAGTCCCACAATTTCCTTTTCAAAAATCCTATTGCAGATCCAGAAACTATTTCACAGGGGCCCAAGGGCATTAAGGCTTCTACTGCTAAAAATCCTACCCCTTCTGATAGAGACTCCAGGGCGCTGGATAGATGGGGTAAGAAGATTGGGCTTTAAACTGCCAGATTCATATGCTAAAGTATCAGCAACATGTTATTGGACTGCTTAAACAGAAAATGATGTTGATTCCTGACTGTGTGGAAAATAAAGAATTACAAGATTTAATCCATTCTGGTGAACAAGCTGGAAAACATACTTTGCAGTGTGGTTTTGATTCATTAGAGGCCTCTTGCAGGGCTGCTGTTACTGGGTCTTTGCTTAGAAGGCATACTTGGCTTAAGGAGCAATCTTTGCCTGATCATGTTAAAGCTAAATTGTTGGATGCCCCTTTAAATCAGGGCAGCCTGTTTGGCAACAAGGCTGAGGAAGTTCTTAAAAAGATGGAAGTTAAAGCTAAATCTATGCAAACTGTTAAAGATTTCTTAAAAGTTCAGCCTCCTAGATTTAGTAGGCACTGGCCCTCTAAGAATTGGTCCTTTCCAGCCCCTTCCAGGTCTTCTCAAGCCAAACCCAGCCACAGCAAAAACCCCAGGTTTCAGTCCCAGGGGAAACACAGAACTAAGCAGTGGGGGGCCACCACTTCCAAATCTGGGAATAATAAGACTCCCCCCATGGTAAACTGTCTTAGTGACTTCCTTTTAAAATGTCCAAGCACTTATCAACTGACTGCCCTTTTGGGGGGAAAGATTACTCTTCATGCAAAGAATTGGGAACTCATTACCCAGGACAAATGGGTTTTAAATATAGTGTCCCAGGGATACAGATTTCACTTCCACACGGTGCCAACACCAAGTGGGTGGCCGGACCTACCCTCATCAGTGGGCAGAGGCCCAAAAACAAGTACTTTCTCTCTTAAGCATGGGGGCTATTCAACTGGTACCAGAAGAGGAAAAGGGACAAGGTTTCTACTCGAGACTTTTCCTGGTACCCAGAAAAGACACTTCATGGCATCCTATCCTGGACCTGTCTACTCTAAACACCTTTTTGGAGATTCCAAAATTCAAGATGCTTACTCTACACCAATTACTTCCTATGCTAGGCAAAGATGCCTGGTTGGCAACACTAGATTTAAAAGAAGCATACCTGCACATCCCAATCAGGGAATCTTGCAGATGATATCTCTGCTTCAAAGCAGGCTACATGCACTATCAGTTCCCTGCACTGCTCTTTGGCTTATCTACTGCACCCAGGGTATTCACAAAGTGCCTAGCTCCAGTTGCATTTTGCAGGCAAAGAAATATTCAAATATACCCATACCTGGACGATTGTCTAATTCAGGCAGAAAGCCAGGACATACTTTTGAATCATCTGGCCTTTGTAAAAAGGGTTCTCACTTGTCTGGGGTACACCATAAATGAAAACACACCTGGCACCCTGTCAACAAATTATATTCCCAGGAGCAAGCTTGACTACAACTTCCCAGATGGCTTACCTCACGCCAGAGAAACAAATTCATTTGACAACCTACTTCAAAATAGTGGCCACAAAAACCCTGCTATCTGCAAGACAAATACTGCAAACCTTGGGGTTCATGGCCTCCTGCATTTTTCTAATTCCATATGCAAGACTGTATATGAGGAAACTACAGTGGTATCTTAAAAAGCCTATGGTGTCAACATTCTCAAGACCTAGAAACAATGATTCCTATCATACTTGCCTACCCCTAGAGTTCCTTTGCTGGGCAGAGGCCTGCCACCAAAACAAGGGACTACCTTTCACACACCACCCCCAGCCACCCAAACCCTAACAACAGACGCATCAGCATGGGGGCTCACCTGGCAGGGAAGTACATTCAGGACAAATGGAACCCAAGTCAAATGCACCTACATATCAATCAAAAAGAAATGTTAGCTGTACAGAATGCTCTGACAGCTTTTAAGGACCACATTCTTCCAGGACAGCTAATAGTAAAGACGGACAACACCACTGTTATGTGATACATAAACAAGCAGGGGGGTACACATTCTTACCCCCTCTGCAGACTAGCCATGCATTGTGGAACACAGCCTTGAGCTACCAAGTGCACCTAAAAGCTCAATTCCTGCCAGGAAAATGAAATACACTGGCAGACGGACTAAGCAGAAACCTCATGGACCCACACGAGTGGAAACTGGAACCAAGGATTTTCAACATGTTGACAAGCAAATGGGGGAGCCCAGCTATAGACCTGTTTGCCTCTCCCCAGAACTACCAGTTGGACAAATTTTGCACAAAGACTCCCCACAAACAAGCCGGGAAAGTGGATTCTCTGTCCTTCAGCTGGAAAAACCTGTCAATCTATGCCTTCCCCCTCTGCCTCTGCTTTCCAAAGTACTACTAAAAATCAAACAGGACAAACTAAGGCTGATTTTGATTCCTCCAGACTGCCCGCACTAACACTGGTACCCCATCCTTCGCAGTGTATCATGGCTATCTCCATGGCACCTGCCTCAGACTCCTTCCCTGCTGTCTCAGCAGGAGAACCAGATTCCGCACCCTCAGCTTCTAACACTGAACCTTGCCGCCTGGCTAATTACTTAATCTCTCCTTTACCATCCCTCAGCAAACCTGTGATGGATATCATTTTAGAGGCAAGGAGGCCTAGTACTAGAAAATCTTATGCTGAAAAATGGAAAAGATTCTGTGCCTGGAACCAGTCTCAAGGGATGAGCACAGCAGCGCCCAATTTACCTCAGATTTTACAATACTTAACTGAGATGCTTCACAAGGGCCTGTCTTTCTCCTCGATTAAAATCCACGCCAGCCATTTCAGCTCATTATAACACAGAACCTCCCCTCTTCTCTCATCCACCGCTCAAGCAGTTCCTCAGAGGGGCCAAAAATGTGAGACCACCCAGGAGAGCTCCAACCCCAGCCTGGGACCTTAACTTTGTCTTGGAGAAACTCACTCTACCTCCTTTCGAGCCAGCTGCTACTGCAGACTTAAAATTTCTTTCTTGGAAAAGAGCTTTCCTTTTAGCAATCACTTCAGCTAGAAGGGTATCGGAATTACAGGCCCTTATGGCAGTGGAGCCTTTCATCATCTTTCATGTGGACAGGGTGTTCCACAGAACCCATCCATCCTTCATGCCCAAGGTGGTATCCAGTGTGGCTCTTAATCAGGCCATTCATTTGCCAACCTTCTTTCCCAATCCACAGAATAAACAGGAAAGGATACTGCATTCCTTAGATGTGCACAGACAACTTAGATTCTACTTGGACAGGACTAAACCTCAAAGGAAATCTGAACAACTGCTGGTAGCATTTGCTGCAGGGGCAGAGGGGAAGGCTATTTCAAAGCAAACCATTTCTAAATTGATAAGCCATTGCATTCATTTCTGCTATAAGCACCATGGAAACATATCCCCCAGGGGATCAGACCTCACTCCACCAGGGCTGTATCTACCTCTACAGCCTTTATCAGAGGCGTCTCTACCAGGAACATCCTAGAAGCTGCTATCTGGAGTTCTGTACATACTTTCACCAAGCATTTTCATTTGCCAATTTTCTCCAAATCCAGAGCTGCCTTTGCCACTGCAGTCTTGCAGGGCCTTATAGCTGGTGCTAATGCTATCTAAAATTCCTCCTCCCAGCCATAGCTTTGAGAATCTACCCAAATGTAATGACTGCAAAAGTGGAACAAGAAGAACATAGTACAGTTGTGTACACTTACCATAAATGTAGATGATCGAGTGTATCCACTGTTGCAGTCCTGGTTACCCTCTCTCCAGCCCCCTAACTTCTTTTGGCTATACCTCTACTTTCCTTTACTATGCTTAAAAGCTTTTTTGGTGTATTTGCTTTTTTGTTGGAGGTATATCCTTGTACTTTTATAATTAATTGCTTCCCATTGTGGGGGGGCACCTGACATCTGGGGCAAGAAAAACTGATGTAATGGTGTCGGCTGCATGTTTTATACCTCTGACATCATAGAAGAAGGGACAGCAGCCGACGAAGGACCCAAGCCTTTGATTAATCAGGCTGACTGAGGGCTACCTGCAAGCAGATAGGCCAAATGTAATGACTGCATCAGTGAATACAGTTGAACATCTACATTTATGGTAAGTGTACTCAACTGTACTTTCCTTCTCTCCTTTCCTAACTACTGTTTGGTAATACCATCGTTGGTAGAAATTTATCTTTTTTCTTCTTCCGTGAGAGTGTGTGTGTGTATGTGTGTGTGTATGTGTGTGTGTGTGTGTTTGTGTGTGTGTGTGTGTGTGTGTGTGTGTGTGTGTGTGTGTGTGTGTGGTGTACCTTTTTGACTGGGTTTCTGCCTTCCCTTCTTTCAGTATGGCAGAAAAGCCTAAAACTACCACCTGATTTAAGCAGTGCCAAGAGTGTGGCAGAAAATTGACGAACTCTGACGGGCACAATTCTTGTGTTTATTGTTTGGGTGCTCCTCATTTGGATTAAGAGTGCTCTCTCTGCCAGAGCTTCAGTACTAGGGCCCTGGTAGAATGTTTCAATAAACTCATACTTAAAGGGCTTCTTAAATCCCCCTTTGAAGAAGCTTTGTCCAAGGCTGATAACTCACCTCAAGCCTCTGGTTCCAAAGCCAGATGTTCGGTGGTGACATCTCCGTCAGTACCAATATCGAAGAAACATAAATATCAATCTCTTCTTTGGAACCAAAACCAAAGCCTCTGAAACTCATGGAATGGACTAATTTCTCGTCATCAACTACTTCGGTGCCATCGACACTGGCTACAGCACCGGCACCGGTAATGACACTGGCATCCGCACCAGCTTCCTTAGTTTCCGTGTCTTTGCCAATATCTCCTGCTGCTTGGCAGGTTATACTTTTAGCTGTGGTGCTGAACACTGAAACTTGTTACGTACCCAGGATGAGATATTCGCCATCTATTGACCCCTTCCTGGGGTAACTTCCTAGCCCATTTATAGAAAGGCCAGAATCTCCGTCCAGACTGTGTGTTCACTCCTCCAGAAGTCTTTCTGAAGTAGACATAGGGAGGTTGGTGGATCACCTTCAGACAGCTAGGGGTCTTCTTCCTTCTTCTCAGCCTCCTCTCCCACCTGGAGCAGGGGAGTATTCCCCCAGCACTCCCAACATATATTCCTCCTCTGACCTCCCCGGAAGCATTAGAGCTCTCGACTCTGACCACATAGGTTTCTATGGCCCTGGCACTGACAACATCCTTGTCTTGAGTTTCTGGCACGACTCTGACTCCCTCAGTACCCTTGGAATAAATGGGGTTGAGTCAACTCCCAGTTTTTATTCAGAGTTGCCCTTACCTCTTCAAACTACGATGGCTAGGGTCTTTCCTTAGCTCCATCTTTAGAGGTGGATCTCTTGGGGTGGGGTGTGAACGTGGTTCCGAGTTTGTCTGTCTCAGTTCTGGGTTCCAATCCCTCTTCTGGGGGGCCTGCCTTTCAGGCTATGGAGAAGGCTTTGGCCACCACAAGTCCCCAGGTGGCTGCTGTGTTACCAGAATGTGACCCCATAACTCCTGATTACCCAGAGCTTCCACCAACCTCTTTGACTGGACAGCAAGCTCCAAGGATGCAAGAAATTCCTACTAAGGATCACCCCTCTTCCGAGTCCTCTTCAGATATTCCCACTGAACAGCACCCTCAGAAGAAGCTGTGTAATTGGAAACACCTGGACTCCCCTGAAGAGTCCGTCACTGAGGACACAGATTTTGATAATGGGGAGGGTTCCCTAGGATACCCCTGGACGATGTCTCCTTTGAGGACATTCTAGAGATCCGTAAACAGAGGGATAACTGGAAGCCCAAAGACCCTACCTCTGAAGACTCTGTGCCTTTGGAGCTCACCCATTTACTTCTTGAGTGACTCCTCCTGCTGACGATCTCATTAAGTTGATTGCTCAATGGGCTTGGAAGGCCCCTGATTCCATAGAACAAATTCCCCGGAGACCAAATAAAATACTCCAGAGGACCACCAGCACTGGGTGAAAGGATTAGCAGTAGATGCCATGGTGGTGGAGGCTGCCACTAGAAAGGAACTAGCTGAGGAAAGTTCCTCTGTTCATTCCCCTAACCGGAAGTCTAGGGCAATGGACAGATTTGGAAAGCAGGTTTATGCATCTCGACCTTCACCCTTAGGTCTTTGAATTTCTTGGCACATTTCACTAGGCTCCAGAGGGATCTGATCAACGAGCTATCGGATACCCTAGCAGGAGCTGTATCTGAGGGGTCCAAGAAAAAGTGGCCTCCCAGTTAGTTACCCTGGAGTCTATTTCTAATTTATCCATGAGGCTAATTGCACATGTAGCCAAAGGGGTGATCAGGTCAGCTGGTTCAGTTATTGCAATTCGATGACATGCTTGGATGTGCCTTTGTGAGTTTGCAGAGCCATTCAAGTCTTCCTTCGTCAATGCTCCTTTTGACTGATCTTCGTTGCTCAGCCCCAAAGTTAAAGAAACTTTAGCCAGGTGTGAGAAAGATGGTAAGATCCTGTCTGCAATGGGCATACGTTTTTCTGCTCCCCAGTGATCCTATTCTAGGAATCAAAGGAGTGAGCAGATGTGGTTCATAAATTCCCAGAGGTCTTTCCAGGACACACATGGTGGAGACTCCCCTCAGGGCATAGGGGGGAGCTCTAATGAAAGACGCCATCCTAGAGTGGCCCCCAGAATCAGGGCTCCAGCGATTACTTCTCTGGCTAACCCTGTCAGTGCTCCTGACAGGAGGCCTGATTCCTTACTTCTGGAAGCAGTCGAGGGAAAATTTTCTTTGCACCCAACAGCCTGGCGACAAATAACCACAGATGCCTGTGTGCTGAGAATTATTACCAGAGGTTACCTTATTACCTTCACTCCTTATCCAAGTATTCGAACAAGACTCCCTGATGTTCCACCCAATCAAAAGGACAAGCAGCCTTAGAAATGCAAAAGCTGCTAGAAAAAAGTCATGCAAGAAGTCCCACCAGACCAGATAGGGTCCAGATTTTACTCAAGGTTCTTTTTAGTGCAAAAAAAGACAGGGGACTGGAGACCAATTCTGGATCTCAGCATTCTAAACAAATTCATTCAACAGTCCAGATTCTGGATGGTCATGGTTCAGTCTATACTTCCCTTTCTAAAGGAAAATGATTGGATGTGCTTGATAAATCTTCAGGATGAGTTTTACTGCATAAAGATGGACAAATACCAGTAATGTTTCTCCACTTTTGACTAGGAGCCAGTCACTTTCAGTTCAGAGTCCTGCCCTTTGGTCTCACCATAGCCCCCAGGGTGTTCAGCAAGTGTATGGCAGCAGTAACAGCTCACTTGAGAATGCACAGATTCTGGGTGTTTCCATATGTAGACAACTGGCTCATCACCATTTCCACCAGTCATCTACTGTTTCAGACAACAGAATTCACCCTACAGTTGTTCCTGCATCTTGGCATCATTGTCCATCATATGAAACCACAACTGACTCCCTTTCAGGATATGGAATTCGTAGGAGCTCGTTTAAACACCCTGACAGATTACAGAAGTTAAAATCCCAAGTGCATTCTGTTCTATACATAAACGTTGGGATCCATGACATCGGCTATCACTCTGGTCCCGCTATCAAGATTCCACATGAGGTTACTGCAATGGCTTCTTGCGAATCAGTGGTCTAGTGTAACCCATCCAATGAACTACCCCATTTTTATCACCAGTCGCTGCAAAAAGGACCTATTCTGGTGGATGGAATCTGAAGAAATTCTTTTGGGCTGCCCCTTTGTCCCTCCTTAACCCAAGTCCTTAGTGACCACGGATGCCTTCTGGATGAGGTGGGGGGCTTTTATCTGGGAAAGACAGTCCAAGGCACTTCATCCCCGATAGAGGGCAATCTGCATTTCAGTGTCCTCGAGTTGAGGGCAGTGGTATTAGCATTTCAGGCATTTCAGTCAGTCTTCCCTCAAGGAATGCTTGCAGTCCAATCAGACAACATGTCCCTAGTCAGGTACATCAACAAACAAGGGGAAACCAAATCCTACGCCCTATTGAGAAGCCCTCAGAGTGTGGCAATGGGACTTTGCCTCCAACTGCTTTCTGATAGCAGCACACATCCCGGGGAGTTCAGACATGATAGCGGACAAACTAAGCAGATGCATTCTACTGCCTCATGAGTGGTCTGTCTGTCCTGATATAGCAAAGAGGATCTTTCATCGCTGGGGCCAGCCTTGCTGTGACCTTTTTGCAGTACCCCAAAAGAACAAGCGCAGAAGCTACTTTGCCCTAATCCCCCCTCAGGAGGAGTCCCCGAGAGACTCTCTTCTCCTCGATTGGTTCCTAGGTTTTTTCTATGCCTTCCCTCCTTTCCCTCTGATCCCACTGTTTCTCAAGAAAGCAGCAAGGTTGAGAAACAAAGTGATCCTCATTGCACTCTACTGGCCTTGACAATTTTGCTTTCTCTTCCTATGGCCTCATCTACTTCACCGTGCATGGAGTCTGGACCCATTTCCAGACCTATTGTCTCACCCCCAGGGACAGGTGCATCCCAGTCTTCTCAAGTTAACTGCTTGGTTCCTTCAATTCCGATAGTCACCAGGTATAATGATATACCATCCCCGGTGCGAAAAATTTGGCTGGTATTGCATAAGTCATCCACCAGGAAGCTCTACCTTAGTAAGTGGAAGAGATTTTCAATCTGGGCTTGTGGTCTCGACCCTTTTTCGGCTCCTATGCAAAGAGTTTTAGAATCTCTGGCCATCCATTTTGCTAAAGGAGCTTTTGCCTCCACAGTTAAAGTCATTAGCTGTCATCTCTAATTTCTATAATGGCTTTGGAGACCTCCCTTTAATTTCACATAGACTGTGTAAGACCTTCTTCAAGGCAAGCATACGATTAAAGCTTCTATTTAAAGATCCTCTATCCTCATGGCACCTGACTGTTCTGCAATCACTGGTACTTACCTCCTTTGCACCAGTGGCGACATGCAGCTTAAAATTTCTTTCTTGGAAAATGCTTGTTCTCATAGTTGTAACCTCTGCAAGAAGAGTGTCTGAATTTGCAGGCCTTATGTTCAAAACCCCCTTACTTAATGTTCCATAAGGATAGAGTTACACTCAGAACCAGTCCATCTTTTCTTCCAAAGGAGGTCTCAGAGTCCAACATTAATCAAACCATAGACTTATCTGTTTTCTTTTCCAGTTTTTCCAACAAAGAGTTATATTGCCTACACATGTTGAATGTTCATAGACAATTACATTTTTACCTCAGCAGAACTAAAGAATTTAGGAAATCAGAACAATTGTTCATATCCTTTTCTGAAAAACATTACAGAAATCTGTTTCTAAGGTTACCTTGTCAAAATGGTATTACTTACATTTAGAATAGAAAGAATCTCAAAGTAACCTGCGCCTGTGCAGGCACATTCAACCAGATCAATGGCTACTTCAGCTGTTTTCCGTTCTAAGGCTTCAGTGAGTGAAATATGCACAGCAGCAATGTTTTGTTTTGTTAGATTTGGATTTCTAAGTTAATAGCATGCAGCAGATGCTTATGGATACTGCTACCTATGAGGTGATTCCTTCTACAGCAGTTGATTCAGTTGGTTAAACATGTACATGGTGCCCTGTATGAATTGTTAATGGATAGCAGAATTGTGCAGGAAATGTATGATTTCATGTGGGTTGATAAACCTTTAATATCAATGATACATGGCTTGCCCAGGATACATAAGACCCTTATTAACCCATCCTTCCATCCCATAGTTTCAGGGAAAGGATGGGTGACTGAATTTATTTCAGTGTATATATTGAGAGTCAGCTTAAGAAACCATTGGAGAAAGCAGCAGCAGTCCTAAGGGACAGTGAGCACTTTTTATGTACCTTGGCCGAGTTTTCAAGAAGAAATGGGCTATGTACGAATGATGTACTGCTGTTTACTATGGACATTCAGGCTTTATTCACAGTTATACCCCATGACATGGGTATAGATTTAGTAAAAAGGTTTTTGGTATCTTGTACCGATTTTCAATATGAACATGTATTAATGGGCATTTTACTGGAGCTTGTTTTATCGAACAATGTATTCATTTTTAAAGATGCATTCTACAGACAAAAGCTTGGAATGACAATGGGGACCCCCCTGCGCTAACAGTTATTCCAACCTTGTGTTGGCTGACTGGGAGAATAGGGTGGTCCTCTCCCCGCATGCCTTTTCTATTTATCTATTGTATTATAAAAGATATGTGGATGACATGTTTATTTTATGGTGTGGTACAGGTTGAATTGCAAAATTTTGTGTATTTTCTTGAACAAAGTAGTGAGTGTTTTAGATTTGTATTGAATCATTCGGATACCTCTGTTGAGCTCTTAGATGTCAAAGTTAATTTGGTTGATTGTAATTTATGTAATTCCCTTTATAGGAAACCATGCATGAAAAAATGCATTATTACATCAATCTAGCATGCATCCCAAGCATGTTTTTAATAACATAATTAGGGGCAACATTTGAGGATGTCTAGACTTCATACTAAGGATACAGAGTATGTAGAAGTGATAGCCACCCTTAATGATGATCTTGAAAGGAGGGGTATATTTGTAAGGATCTAGATATGATCTCAACTGAGGTTCATGGCATGCGATCCACTAAAGGTACACCATTTTTTCATAGGACCATGGAAGAACAATATTATGATAGGACATCTTTGTATTCTTCCGATGATGTCCTTAGGTTACCGTTAACATATAGCAGTAACATTCACCAGGTTTGTGATATAGTGAATAAACAGTGGTCTATTTTGTCAGCTAATGAACAGATTAGAGGGATTGTGGGAGATAGACCCAGGCCATGCTTTCAAAAATAATAGTCGCTAAAGAGACAGCTTTGTTATACCACAACACATGTGCCCCAGATGTCATCAGTTAGAAAAGGGACTTATCCCTGCATGCGCTTTTGTAACGAAAGATAATAGTTTTAGGCATCTGTCTATTGATTTTATGTTTTCACCTAAGTCTTGTGCTAATTATAGATTGAGTGGTCTAGTATATTTAGCTAAATGCAGAACTTGTACTTCATATTATGTAGGGAAGACAACCAGGATGCTTAAGGAGCGCATCTTTCAGCATTAAGGTGGTAGTAGGGATAATAATTTGCTTAATGCACTTGTTAAACATGTATCTGTGAATGCTGGGCATGTTTTTGAATTTATGGTTTTGCAATTAGTGCCTGTTGATAAGAGGAGGGGTGACTATAACAACAAAGTTGAGCTTGCTGAAACTAAATGGATAATAAAATGCAGGCAGATAAGTTACCAGGACTTAATGGGTATGTGCCTTCAAAGCCGGTATTTAAGAAACGTAGATGTCATCAGTAAATTGATAATTGATGAGTGGTGTTTATTTTATTTATTTATTTATTTTATTTTACATTTGTTTACCGGGATAGTCCGATTGTATTCATGTCCATTTTTAGCAGAGGCCCTGGGAGAAAAGCTCCACATAGTCATAATTACATAGATTACACAGAAGTTAGGAAACAATAATAAAAAGGTGATTATGTACACAGAAGTTAGGAAACAATAATAAAAAGGTGATTATATACAATGGCTTATGCATAAGTTAGGAAACATGTATAAAAACAAAGTGATTATATACAATGGCTTAGTAGTGTCCCCAAGTAGGGACTCACAGTTCTCATGGACAGACATAATAAGAGACATCAGATTAGAAGCAGAACTTGGTGACGTACTTGCATGTTATGATAATTTTGGATTATCAGTTTATTTGTACATGGGCATAGCCAATTCATTTTGAGATATTTTGAGGTTTTTTTTTTTTAAGAGACTTTTGGAGGATTGAAGGTTATATAGTTTGGCAACGAATTCCAGGTTTTGCCAGGTTGGCAAACAGGAATTTACCAGCAGAGTTATTAGCTTTGTGGGTTTGGACCAGTAGTTTATCGGCTGATTATAGGGATCTCAGGTTGCTATATGGTATGGCTTAATTATATTTTTAAGTGAGGGGGTATCCTCAGGTTAGTACAAAATTTTGTGAGCTATTAAGAGTTGATTGAAATGAATTAAGTTGGACAGTTCTAGCCACTCTAGTTGTTTAAGGTCCTGGCAGTGTTGGGTTCTATAGGTGGAGCCAGTGGCAAATCTGGCAATATGAATCTAGCTATGGGACAGCTTACCTAGTTCGGATTTTTGAGGTTTGAGAGTAAGGGCAAAGCATATAAAAGAGTAGAGAGTAGGTGTGATCGGGCAATTGCAGTCCTGGCCAGTGGAGTTAAAAATGTCTTGTTTCTATACAGTGAGCCAAGCTTCTTATTGATGGTCTGTATAGTTTTGTTAACATGTAGGTCGAATTTGAGATTATTGCCTATGATGACCCCTAGTAGTTTGGTGTGATGATTTAGAGAAATAGTGGTACCATTGTTAGATGTGACAGTGGATGAAAGTGTGGTAGATCTACTAGTGGGGGAGAAGAGTAGGAGTTTAGTTTTATTGGGGTTCAGTAGTAGGCGTTAGTTGGTGAGCCAGTTCTCGATAGTGTTGAATGTATTTTTGTTTCTTGGTTGTCCTTTTATTTTTGTGTATTTAAACCTGGTTGTTTGCTTTGTATTTTGGATCTGATGAAGCACACATCGTGTGAAAGTGCTTATCCAGTTTTTATCCTTGCTTTTATACATTAAATTTTGTATGCTCTCAGCTGTGGTGGTCGCTTGGAGTTTGTCTTCTGATGAATCTTTGTACTCATTTCAGCGACCTTTGGCTGTTTTGGTAATTTTTATCTGTATATATATTCTACATTGTTATTTACAGAGACGGTGAAAAGGACCACAACATGTCCAGACACCCTTCCATCTACTGGGTCTTTAGTTTTATTGGGGTTCAGTAGTAGGCGTTGGTTGGTGAGCCAGTTCTCGATAGTGTTTAATGTATTTTTGTTTATTGGTTGTCCTTTTATTTTTGTGTATTTAAACCTGGTTGTTTGCTTTGTATTTTGGATCTAATGAAGCACACATCGTGTGAAAGCGCTTATCCAGTTTTTATCCTTGCTTTTATACATTAAATTTTGTATGCTCTCAGCTGTGGTGGTTGCTTGAAGTTTATATCTTCTGCTGAATCTTTGTACTCATTTCAGCGACCTTTGGCTGTTTTTGGTAATTTTTATCTGTATATATTCTACATTGTTACTTACAGAGACGATGAAAAGGACCACAACATGTCCAGACACCCTTCCATCTACTGGGTCTTTCTCAGTGGTCATTGTTCCTTTGCCCCACTGAACTATTCATTCCTGTCATAGGGTGGGAGCCAGACAACCTGAGATCAGGCTGGAAGGCCTTATCAGGCCATTCATACCATGTCAAAGCGAGAGTTAAGAGTTAGGAAGCAGACTCGTCTGCTAGACCCAACAGACACCCTTCCTAATACCCTAGAGCCATTTAATCCTCAAAGTTGTTGTGTTGAGCTTCAAGATTGCTGACTGCTTTGGGATGGATGCTTGCCTCCACATACATCATCCCTGGCTAATGTAGTACGCTGCTGAGCAGCATGTGCTTAGACCCATTCTATACAGTTCCAGCCTTTTAAGTGTCACCCAAATGGTGACACAGACCTCTCTCTCCCGCTAGGATGAGCAAGCTGCCAAAAGCCACTCACTCCTATCCTGTCCTGCCTGCTTCTGCTGTTATCTTTCATCTCGCTCCAAGGCTGTCCCACTGCCCATTGTTTGATATAGAACTACATCATATGCCTTATTGAGATCTAGCTTGCTTGTTCAGTTTTCCAGCTATATTAATTATCCAGTGAAAGAATTCTACTAAATTAGTTTGAAATTACCTTGTCACTGTACTTCCTGATGCTTTAGGCCCTCTACTGGAGTCGTTTCCAAAGATGTTTGTCAATGTTTTAAACAAGTTCTTTAGTGCTACCACTTAAGGACAGATCAGAGCAATGCTTAAGCGGTTATCACCCCTTAGTATTGCTTAGACTTTTATTCAGAATGCTCCAAAAGGAATACTTGTACCACTTACTATATGTAGTGAATGTCATGCTTTTCTGAATTGGCTTTAGGGAAGTGCAGTGCTGATACAGTGTCTGTAAAGTAATAACATTCATACAGCAATGGACAAAAGTGAACTTCCAAGGACAGAATATTAGTTCTTCCACATGCTGCTGTCACAGTGGACCACAAGTGCTTCCCTTGATTCTGGAAAATATTGAGATTTTACAGTCACTGTCTAACTTGGTTCTTCATTTAACTGAGTGGTAGAACTCAAAATGTTTGTGGTAAAATGCGTTCTCCACCCTTTTCAAGATATGTATTGTGGTGTCTTTGCTTTAGCATTTCACAGTGCCTTTTATATGTATACCTTTCACCTTATAAAGGATTCATTTTTTTTATTAAACATAACTATTCCTGCCTTGTAAGGCTACCTTCTTACCAGTCCTTTGCCATCCAAATTTGATTGCGTTCATTAAAATTTGTTTAGCAGTTCAGTGGATTAAGGCTCTGAGCTATTACCATGTTCCTTTCTGTAGTCCAAAGTACAGAATTTTATTCAGTCTACTTCCATTTGCATATTGTTTGACTCTAAACAAATCACTTGACCAGACAGTGTTCCCAGTTGTCCCTGAAAGTTCTGGGGCGTTAGTATCCATTGTGTTTACTTAGTTAACAAATGAATTAAAAAAATGTTTTATGGTATTGTATTCAGATTGTCCATTTTATGTAAGGCCATACCAGAATCTTCTTGTCATGTAATACATGCAATTATAACTTAACTGTTTCTTATAAAAATTCATTCTTTTTCCTTGTATGTTACACAAATATCCACTTATTAACCACAGTCCTCTATCTTTTGTAACATCCGTCACCGAAATGTACCTAACTCCTATATATTCACTTTTTGAGGCTGTCACCCTTAAGAAAATAATTCCTATTCTTTCATGTTACATTTCCTCCAGGAAGTATGTTGACATGTAGCCATGTTTTCGTTTATTCTGGTGTCCAAGCAGTGGCTTCTCTCCTAGGACGGGTGTGTGTAATAAAGTGCTGTTTTGTTCAGCCCTATAGCAGTTATGTGGGTTTTCAAAAATTGAGTTTTACATGAATGGATCTTTTAGAGGGGATATGGGGCTTATGCGCCAGAACTATGAACACCTATGTCATCGGGGGAAATACGCAGCATAAAGAAAAAGTGCTGCTAGAACCTGTGGTATGATAAGGAATTTCCTAACCACTTCTTTATGCTTACTGTTAGAAGCTCAAGCCCAAGACCTACAAGTTAGACTTCCCTGGGTGGTAGGAACAACAAAAAAAAAAAATCAGAGAAATGAGGAGTACAATGTTAAGTTGTCAATCTCGCCTTCATTCTTGCTTGATGGGTTCAGAGCCGATCCCTCGGCTCCGACTCGGCACTTGCTAAGCTCGAGAGTCACTTTTACCAGCTCGAGGCAGCCCCATATCCCATGATGCAAGGTGGTAAGTACCCAGATCTCGTTTGCCGCTTCGCTTATGAGGTCCTCCTTTTACCAGCTCCTGGTAAGTGATTCACTTTTTGGATATTTAAGCCCCTTTTTCTTAAAAAACCCTTAATTATTAGTTATTAGTTAATTATTTACATTTTGTGACAGAAAATCCCTGTCTCTTCTAATTTTTTTTAGTCAAACTTTACCCATCCCATCCCCTCCCTGTTAGGGTGTGTGTGTGTTTGTTTACAGGAAAACCTTTTGGTATTTTATTTAAGTTAATTTTTTGACTGGTGTGTGTGTGTGTTTTTGTAAAGCACCATGTCAAAGGAGAGGGTCTCAGGTTTTAAGAAGTGTGACTCGTGCTGTCAGAAGATGTCTCTGACAGACGGTCACACTTCTTGCCTGTATTGCCTGGGGCCTCTTCACCTGCAGGACTCCTGTGCTATTTGTCATTCCTTCAGCCAGAGAGTCCTGCAGGAAAGACGCAACAAGCTGATCCTTAGGGGCCTTCTTAAGCCGGAGGGCTCTCCGGCTAAGTCGGCTCCATCTAAATCAGCTAAATCTTCCAAGGCCCAGGCTTCTGTGTCTAAGCCTGCGGCCTCGGCTCCGACTCATTCCGAGTCGAGATCGGCTCCGGCTGGAGCCGATTCTGGCTTAACAAAGCCTTCGGCACCAATGGCTATCGGTGCCGAATCTGTATCGACCACTTCGGTGTCGGCTCCGATCGGTTCCGACACCTATGTGGCACAGGCATCGGTGTCGGCTCCGATTGGCTCCGACACCGTTACTTTGGTGGCTGTATCGGCTCCGGCTGGAGCCGATACATCGAGGCTTCCTGTCGGCTCCGAGAAGTCGGCTCCGACAGGATCTATAGTATCGGTTCCGATGGCTCATTCCAGGAAGAGGTCGAGGTCTCCTTCCTTGGAGCCGATACTTTCGGCTCCGGCTTCACCTCTTTTTGCGGAACGGAGCCATCGGAGCCGATCTTCAAGGTCATCCAGACTGTCAGATCATGACCTAGAGAGAGTGGTCAGTAGATTACTTAAGTCACAGGTACTGGCCCAAATGTTACATAGTCCGTCTCAACATGCGACTGTTGGTCCACACCCGTTACAGTTCCTCCTTCAACTCTACCCCAGAGCTTGGAGTTGGAGTCTTCGGGAATGGATACTGCTACGGCTGGAGGACGGATACCCCTTCTGTTCCTTCAGCCTCTACTCTTATCTCCTCTTCGAGACCTTCCTTAGAGGGATTCGGTGGTCGGGCTTCCATGGTCTCCTCCGAGGGTGAGTGGCATCGGACCCTTGTCCGAACCCGCTCTTCCCCTTGGAGCCTCGGCCTTGGTGAGCTCGGCTCCGACATCTGCCTCGAGACTTCCCTTCGGTGGTCCCTGGAGTTCCTAGCTCTTCGGAGCGGGTTCTCTCGGACCTGCCTGGGAGGGGAGCATTCGAGGTGATGAAGAGTGTACTGGCCACTGGTATCAGTCCGCAGTCTGTTCCCGTAGCTCCTCCCTCTATAGTACCTGTTGACATCTCTGCCACTTCTCTTGATACAGGACCCAGAGATCCTCCGCCTCAGGCTTCCCCATTGGGAATTTCCCCCTCTTCCGAGGATTCTCCTGATGTTTCGGGAGATCCTCCTAGGAAGAGGACTTGTAAGAGGAAGCATGTAGACTCCCGAGTCTGTCACTTCGGATACTGACTTTGATGAGTCAGAGGGATCCCCTAGATCCCCCTCTGAGGATGTCTCCTTCTCAGACATCCTAGAACTCCTTAAACAGAGGGGAAACTGGCCCACCAACAATCCCTCTGAGGATGAGTCAGTATACCTAGAGGCGTTTGGATCTCGGCCCTCCACCTCCTGGGTGTCTCCGCCTTCGACCCCCTTATGCAGGTTATTGCACGAAGGCGTGGGCAGCTCCTGACTCTGTAGAGCCAGTCCCTAGGAGGCCTTCAAAATTTATCACTGCCCGTGTGACAAGCAATTCCTCACTAAGGGTGTCCCGCTGATGCCATGGTGGTGGCTGCGGCCACCAAAAAGGAACTTGCAGATCCTTCCGTGCCCGTCCATCCTCCTAATAAGGACTCTAGGACCATGGATAGGTGCAGTGGCGGATGTTTTCCTCAGCGACCTTTGCTATCGTTCGCTGAATTACCTTTGTCACTTCACCAGACTCCAGAGGGATATCCTTAAGGAGCTGGGTGAAGTAGTTCAGGATCCCACGGCTGCAGGGGCTCAAGAAAAATTGCTTCGCAGCTAGGAACCCTCAATTCCATTGCAAACTCCTCCATGCGGCTAATATCTTATGCTGCGGATGGAGCAGTAGAGCCGCAGGTACAGGTGTGGCTCTTAGGCGCCAAGCCTGGGTGCGGCTATGTGATTTTATGGATCCCTTTAAGGCGTCCTTCACAAATTCTCCCTTTGATGGGTCAGCTTTGTTTGGCCCTCAGGTGAAGGAAACCTTGACCAGGTGCGAACAGGACGGCAAGACTCTTTCTGCTGTTGGAGTCCGTTTTCCACCCTTCTAGACCTTATCCCAAAGGACAGAAAGGTGGGAAAATGTGGTTCCGTAAATCCCAAGGAGTCACGCCCGGATTCACGTGGTCAGTTTACCCCTAGAGGCAGAGGGGTAACAACAACAGACGCCGCTCTAGAGGCAGAGGGTCCGGAAAACCAGGGAAACAGAGAGCCTCTCTCTGACAAGCCCTTTCAGCATCCCTGAGATGTTGCCCGGCTGTCCCTCCTTGGAGGCAGTCGGGGAAGATTATCACTGTACCCAGAAGCCTGGCATTCCCTCACTCAAGACAGATGGGTACAGTCGATCATATCCAAGGGTTACATAATTCCTTTCGAGGAAAGTCCCTTCCCTCAAATTCCCTTCCAGATGTACCACCGGTCTAAGGGAAATTGCAGAGTTAGAAGTCTCAAAACTACTGCAAAAAGAGCCATTCAGCCAGTCACAATAGACCATTCAGAGCCGGAATCTACTCAAGGTTCTTTTGGTCCCCAAAAGACGGGAGACTGGAGACCAATATTGGATCTCAGCAGACTCAACAAGTCTGTCAGGAAGACAAGATTCTGAATGGTCACTCTTCAGTCAATTCTGCCCTTCTTACAGAAGGACAACTGGATGTGCTCAATAGATCTTCAGGATGCGTACTATCACATCAAAATTCACAGACGCTCCAGGAGATTTCTCCGCTTTCGGCTGGGGTCCAGTCATTTCCAGTTCAGAGCCCTGCCCTTTGGTCTCACTACAGCCCCCAGAGTGTTCACCAAGTGCATGGCAGTGGTCACGGCTCACCTGAGACGTCAAGGATTCCAGGTGTTTCCGTATCTCGACGACTGGCTCCTGTCAGCCACCACCAGGCATCAGCTTATACAAGCCAGGGATTACACAATAAACCTTTGTTCTCATTTGGGCATCTCAATCAACTTCGAAAAGTCATCCTTATCGCCCTGCCAGTCTATTACCTTCATAGGCAAACTTAAACACTGTTCGGATGTCAGCTACCCTTACAGATCAAAGAGTTTCAGACATTCAGACTCATGTCAGGATCATTCTGGCCAACAAGAAAGTACAGGCCAGAATGGTTCTAAAGGTATTAGGTCTCATGGCTGCGGCCATTACTCTTCTTCCCCTGGCTCGATTCTACATGCGCCTTCTTCAGTGGATGCTGTTCACACAATGGTCATACCAGCAACTTCCAATGCGTCACCAGATTCTGGTGACACAGACATGCAAAGAGCATCTTGCTTGGTGGATCACATCTCCTCAGGTTCACCAAGGCAGGTACTTTGTACCCCCATCCCCGATAGCCACTGTCACCACGGATGCCTCCCTGATCGGGTGGGGGGGTCATTATCAGGGCAGGATGGTTCATGGGGCGTGGCAGCCGTTCGAGTACCATCTGCACATAAATGTCCTGGAGATGAGAGCAGTGCTTTTAACGTTGCAAGCCCTCAACGACTTTCTTCCCGTAGGGACAATTGCAGTCCACACAGACAACATGTCTGTAGTTTGGTATATCAACAAACAGGGCGGAACCAAGTCCTACCCCTTGTGTCGAGAAGCGCTCAGACTATGGCAATGGGCGATCTCCTCTCATCGGTTTCTGGTAGCAACGCATATCCCTGGGAAAACCAACATTGTAGCGGACAGATTGAGCAGAGCTATTCTCATGCCTCACGAGTGGTCTCTCAAGCAATCTATAGCGGAAGAGATTTTTCTGGAATGGGGTCGTCCATGTTGCGATCTTTTTGCTACTCCCCAAAACAGCAAATGTCCAGACTTCTTCAGCCTCTTCCCTCTATCAGGCCATCCCACCAGAGACGCTCTGACCCAGGATTGGCCCCAGGGACTTCTTTATGCCTTCCCTCCATTTCCTCTGATCCCTCAGGTTATCCAGAAAGCTACCGTTTGAGAGCCAAATTGATTCTCATTGCCCCTTACTGGCCTCGACAGGTTTGGTTCCCGTTCCTCCATCATCACCTTTTGGTGCAGCCGTGGCATCTGGACCCAGTGCCAGATCTTTTGATACACCAATCGGGTCAGCTGCACCGGTCAATCCCTTCTCTCAACCTCACAGCATGGTTGCTCCACTTCCTTCCTTAGCCAGGCTTCCTTTGATCTCTAACCCAGTTAGAGACATCATAGTAGCTTCGCTAAAATCCTCTACCAGGAGGATTTATACAAGCAAATGGAAATGTTTCTCTTATTGGGCTAAGGCCAAGAATATCGATCCTTTACTGCCCCTGTTCAGGCAGTCCTGGACTTCTTAGCAGAGATTTTTCATGCAGGCTCCTCTTCTTCCACAGTCAGAGTTCAATTGGCTGCTATTTCCAATTTTCATGTCGGGATAGCAGATCATAATATTATGTCCCATAGGCTCTGCAGGGCCTTCTTGAAAGGAATTTTCCTACTAAAACCTCCAATCAGGAATCCTCCTCCTCAGTGGGATCTAAATTTAGTGCTGACATCCTTGATTCTTCCCCTTCGAGCCAGCTGCTTCTTGTTCCCTGAAATATCTTTCTTGGAAAACTTTATTCCTAGTGGCTATTACATCGGCCAGGAGGGTGTCTGAACTTCATGCTCTTTCGGTTCGACCCCCCTATTTGGTTTTCACAAAGACAGAGTATCTTTGAGAACTAACCCAACCTTTTTGCCTAAGGTCGCTTCAAAGAACAATTTGAATCAATCCATTGATCTCCTGTATTTTTCCTAACTATTCAGATAGAGCTGAACAAAAGCTACATTATCTTGATGTCCACCGTCAACTTAGATATTATTTGGACAGAACAAAAATTTAGAAAATCTGATCAACTTTTTGTTTCCTATGCGGATAATAAAAAGGCCTTCCTGTTTCTAAAGTGACTTTGTCTAGATGGCTTTCTTCGGTCATCTCTGAAATTTATCTGCTCAGGGGAAAACAGCTGTGCTCAAAACCTAAAGCACATTCAACTAGGAGCTTAGCTACTTCTACAGCTTTTCAAGCTAGACTTCCTTTAGACACTATTTGTGCAGCGCCACTTGGGCCACTCCTCACACTTTTGTTTCCCATTACAAATTGGACTTGGCCTCCAGGGACAGAGCCAGTTTTGGCTCTACAGTCCTCAAGAGTTTGTTCCATTGAGCCACCCAGGATAGAGGTGCTAGGGGCCTTGGTCCCATCAAGCAAGAATGAAGGCGAGATTGACAACTTAACATTAAGAAGTTATGTACCTACCATAACGTTCCATGTTAGTTGTCTTCTCTGCCTTCTTTCTTCGACCCTCCCTCCTTCCCCCTGGCCTGGACAGACCTTGTTATAAGAAACTGTTATGCTGAAGACCATTCAGACCTGGTCCTTCTTCCATCTGTAAGTTTTTTCTTTCTTCCTTTGGGAAGTATTTTATGCTTGGTGCTATTGCCCTTTGTCATCAAACGAGATCTGGGTACTTACCGCCTTGCATCATGGGATATGGGGCTGCCTCGAGCTGGTAAAAGTGACTCTCGAGCTTAGCAAGTGCCGAGTCGGAGCCGAGGGATCGGCTCCGAACCCATCAAGCAAGAAAGAAGGCGAGAGAAGACAACTAACATGGAACGTTATGGTAGGTACATAACTTCTTATTTTGTTTCACAACCAGGTTAGTGCATGGACAGAGGACCCCTTTTTAGACATTAGCTAGGCATATGGCAGTGAATATAATAGTGATGCCACTCATAAATTATATACCGAATGTTCAAAAATGTTCACAGTAGACAACAATAATGATTCCACTGTTAAAGTCATTCATCACATGTATTAATGTGAAGAGAATTTGTGTGGTATGATTTTATTGGCATTCATAATACAGGAAGTATTAAACACATATTTACACATACATGTAGTAGAACATAGTGTACTAGCTACCATAGAATAATATTATGTATAGTATAAAATGACACATTCATTCTTGTGATGAGCAGATATGTAAACATTTCCCATTATCATTAGACCTAGGCTACAGTTATAAAATAAGCTGACCAGATCAGGAATGTTTGAGTCAAATGACTAAAATAAGAGAGAAGAAGGGAGGAAGGATGGGTTAATGAGGATAGTGAATTGAAAAAAGTGAATGTAAGCAAAGAGAGAGATGTACATAAAACTAAGAGTGAATATCTGTAGGGTTTTGGGGATTGTATTTTTCGAGCAGCACAGTGGATAGTGTTGTTGCCTCACCGCATGAGATTCCCTGGTTCGATTCTCAGCCGGGTGCCTTCTGTGTGGATTGTGCATGTCCTGTCTGTGTTTTCATGGGTTCCTTCTGAGTGCTGTGGTTTCCTCTCACTTTCCAAAGACATGCAGTAGATGGATTGGACACTCTAAAATTGGCCATAGGTGTAAGTGAGAAAAGCTCCATAGAGCACCCCTGCATTACCAGGCTATAATTCATACCACACCTTTCGGCCACCTAACCTGGAACAAAGCACTAAAGGTGGAGGTGTGTCCATATTCATTAAGGATATCCACACCTCCAGGCTAGTTGCACAGCATAATGTATCCAAGATTATCCAAGTGCAACTAACTCTGGGCAAGACCGCAGTCCAAATTGTAGCTTGCTACAGACCCCCCCAGCAAGCCCCAGGATTCCCACTCCTCTTTTCTTGATACACTGGAAAGTATTAGGGTACAACCCAACACCCTAATAATGGGTGATTTCAACTACCCCACCATTAACTGGGAAAACTACTCATGTACCAACTTGTTTGCTCAACGTTTTCTGGAATTCATAAATTCCAACGCCTTGGACCAACTTACTCACACCCCCACCTGGGGCAGCAGTATCCTAGACCTGGTCATTACCAACATGGGCAACCGGTGTTGCACACAAGAGGTCAATTCCTCGTTGGTCAGATCCGACCACAAGCTAATCACCCTAGACATCCACATCCCACCCCCACCCCCAATTAGGGAAACCACCGTAATAAAATTCTCCAAAGCCAACTTCACACTTCTTAAGACAGAAGTGGCAAACTTCATTACACCCATGCAGACGCACAATAGAGGTACGACTGCTGAATCCTACACGAATGCACTTTATAAGCACGAGTGCATGGATCATGCTATCCCTAATAGAACCAAGACGCTATCCTCCAAAAAAAGGAAGCCAATCTGGTGGTCCTCTGCCATAAACAAACTCTACAACAGAAGAAAGAAACTGTTGCAAAAAAAGAGTAAAATCCCATGACTGGAGGAACTCCCTGTTCAACCTCAGTAAGAAGCTGAGATCTCTCATAAAATCCTCCAAAGCTAGTTACGAAAACAAAATTGCCACTGACTCTAAAGACAACCACAAAGCATTCTATAGCTATGTCAAGAATCTCAATGGCAACACTCAGATCTGCTCTGAGTTACAGCACAATGGCACTAAATATACAGAACCAACTGATATTGCCAACATCCTGGCAGATAGGTTCAGGGCTAACTTTACCCCCCTCTCACCCCCTAGAGGGCCCATCTCTATACCAGAAGAATGCAAAGTTCCTGTAATCACGGCTGCACTGGTACAAAACACACTCTCCAAAGCCAAGAACACAGCATCCATGGGACCTGACAATATCCCAGACTGCGTTCTACACAAACTACAGAATGAACTGGCACCCTAACCAAGTACCATGTTCAATAATAGCCTCACCTCAGGCTTTGTGCCTACTGAATGGCACACTGTGACGTTTATCCCACTCTACAAAGGGGGAGCCACAACGGACCCCGGGAACTACCGCCCCATTAGCCTGATGTGCCTGATCTGCAAGGCTGTAGAACGTGTATCATCATGGAATTCATAAACAAAGACATTGGTAATCTTCAAACTCTGGACCCTACCCAGTTTGGATTTGTAAAAGGCAGATCATGTCTCCTAAACCTGATTGACTTCTTTGAAGCAGTCACCAAAGCCATAGATGAGGGTAAGGTGGTTCACACAGCTTATCTAGATCTCGCCAAGGCTTTCTACACCATCCCCACTCTGGAGTTATAGATAAGCTCACTAAACTAGGTATAAATCCCTGTGTCACAAGATGGGTTGCCAACTGGCTCACGGACAGAACCCACACTGTGAAAATAGCAGACTCCAAATCAGACTTCAGACCAGTGACAAGTGGAGTACCACAGGGTTCAGTCCTGGGTCCTCTCCTGTTTGGTATCTACTTCTCTGAAGTACAGGCTAACACAGAAAGTCTTTGGCTAACAAAGTTTGCAGATGACAGCAAACTAGGAGCCATAATCGAAACTCCTAACGATGTGGACATACTACAAAAGGGCCTCACTGACACAGATGCCTGGTGTCAAGGCCATGGCCTAAAGCTCAATGGCAAAAAGTGTATTGTCATCCCCTTTGGTAAAAACTCTGTACCCATGAACTACCACATAAGTGGTAGTCTACTTAACGCGGAAAGTGTGATAAGAGACCTTGGGGCACAGGTGGACAGTAGTCTCTCCTTTGATAATCACATCGCCACAGTGGTCAGGAAATCCTTCTACATGGCTCACCTCATCAGAAAAGGTTTCTCATCCAGAAAAAAGAGGTCATTGTTTCCCTCTACTCATCACTCATTAGACCCATTATAGAGTACAACGCCCATTTTGGTATGTACCTCACAAGACATCTGTAACAAGTGGAAAGGCCACAGAAATACCTCACAAAGAGGATTACTGGCCTCAAACAGATGCCCTACGCAGACCGTCTCAAAAAACTCCAGCTTTACTCCGTCGCATATTGCCTACTCAGAAGCGATCTCTGCCTAACATACAAAGCTATGTCAAACCCAGAGCTGTTGGACATGCTCCACTTAAAGAAATCCCAATCCCTCCGAGCTACACGCTCTAGGGACCTAAACCTTGTCACCACAATAAACAGAACATGCTGGAGGGATAGATTCCTGTCTCAGAGACTTCCCATACTCTGGAACAGACTACCTATCTATGTCAAACAGAGCTCCTCATTAGCACTCTTCAAGAAGAATCTTGATGACTGGATGGGAAATAGGAAATTCACCCCAGGGATCACTTCCGTGGCTCTGCTCGACAGGGGCACAGGAAAATAATTTTCTTGGGTGGCGAAAGCCAGGGTACTGTTTGGCTATGCTCATGTAGGCCCTAGGGCTAATACCCTAGTACCTACCTATGAACCTATGAGTGTGTGGTGTGGATGAACTACCACGGCAGGGCTAGCCATCCAGCAGTGGAAACTTTGGCTGTAGATGATTATCACTGTTGAAGTAACACCCCGACCCAATATAAAAAGGGGTTGTGGATGGATGGATGGGTGCTAGAATGAGAGGAACAAGATATGCAGGATTATGAGAAGAATGTTAAGTACGAAAATGTCTATGAGTATTAAAGAAAGTGAAAACATTACATTAACACAACAAAGAGGTTCAAAGCCAAACAGAAACAGACTGTGTTTGAGGCACTTAACTGTTAACTCAACAGTATAGTTCTAGAAAAGTCTGAACTGAATAAATGCCTAAGAAGTATTTTGCACTTGTTAACACCAGACAGTTGGTCACACACCTATCAAGACATCAACACCTTACTAACTAAAATCAGAAATTAAGGACATTATACAAATCAAAACCATATCTAATAGAATTATCATTAATCCCGACATGACAAACACTCCTGCTCCAAATCTTATTTATGCTTCACAAATTCTCAAAAAATCTTCAAAAAGTAGTCCTAAACAAATTAGAAATTACATGTAACAAATAGCTATTAATAGGAAAATCAAATAATCCATTTGTAGATTTGGTGATCATGCCAACACCTACCTTAGTTTGGCCTCCACCCTCCAACCTTGACCATGTCATTTAGCAGAGCAGTGGATATATGTGGACAGTGGCCTACTAATCTACCCCCACGATGTGCATGGTCATCCTCCCTTGCCTACCTTATCCAGCTCCTGAGTCCCATTTAAACTTGGGTCACCTAAGCTATAGCCAGGACCTTATACCTCTATACTACCAGCAAGATTTGTTTTAGTAACATTTTAAATGATACCATGTCAGATGCTTTACTATTAATGGCCAACTTTTTTATTTCTAATGTAGTGACCTGATTACTTGTAGAGAGAACTAATGTGAAGCTAATGAAAACACTGTCATCTGTGTTAGCATGTCTGGCAGGAGATTTGTGTATATTCTCAGGTTAACTTGTATTGTTTGCCAGCATGTCTGTTTGTGAAAATTTAAATACATTTTAAAATATTGGGTGGTTCCCTGTTTATACAGAATATTTAGAGAATCTGTCAGAGTTTTGATGCATTTCTAATTGTGCCTGTTTGAGAGGAACATTCTAATGTACTGTGGAGAATCAGCTAAACAGTGAGTAATGTCATTAGAATGTTCTTGGTTGCTAAGTGATTATTTAAACAGCTGATTGACAGAAAAATAACTTTTTCAAACAGCTGACTGTGATTTTAAAAATAAGACAGATGAGACTGCAGTTTGTCAAGTGCTGAGCAATTTTGTGAAATGCAGTCAGTTACAGTGCTGTGCAGTCAGTGGACACCCATGGAAGAGAGCTCACCAAAAACTGTAAGCCTGACTTTTGCCTTGCTGTTATGTATTAGATTAGATCAGGGACAGTATTCTTTAGTTAGATTAGGAAAGCGTAGTGATTAAGATACAGTTTTTCTAGAATAATGGACTCCTATCCTGCAGTTTAGTTTTACATTTCTGGTGATTGAGTTCTGGTGTTTTTTTGAAAACTATTGATTTACGTTCTTGTAATCATTTTACTTATTAAATGACTTTCATTTCATTACATTGTGGCTGGAAATCGGTGTTTTTCTTATGAAATTAGAGAGTGCTTATACCTGTTTGATACTCCCCAGGTCACATTGAAGGCCTGGTTGATTCCGGTCATAGCTATAATTTATTCTGATATTTAATTTTCATAATTGGATACCCCTTTAGAAGGGCAAGAAAACACTCTGATTGGTGGCAGCATTCCCGTATTATTTTGGGCAAAGGACACAGTTGGAAGTATGTATCAGGCTTTCCCAGAAATGTTTGGATGTGCGAGATTTAAATTTACTTTGAGTGTGAGTGTATCAGAGGTCTTAAACTGGGACACATTGCTCTGATGTATAATAACAAAATATATTTGGGATTGACAGAGGTGTATATAGTCCAGTCCCAGGAGAACAGGTTGTGTTCCTGTTGTGCTCTTAGGGGAAAATTGTGAAATATTACTCATGTTTAAGTGACAGTCTTATATTTGAGTCAGTAGTGAGGATTGAAGCTCCTTAGTTACTGACCCAGGATAGTAGGGGACGTCATTTAATTGGTGGGTATCTGGTGGGAAATAGCCGGACATGACAGAACTCTGTCATGAACTTCCTGGTGTGAAGCCATGATACTTTGGTCCTGTACTTCACAAGCTTCCACATATTCTAAAATTGTTTCCTTCAACAATAAGTCCATCATTTTCTTTACATCTGATCAGATTGATAGGCTTTGCTAGGTTGTGTCTTAGCTTTACTTTTGTTCTGTTCCATTTATAAAAAACATAGCTTTGCCCTTGATTTTTGTTTAAATAAGTAGTTCATGATTATGTTAGTTCTTTTCTGGTTCTGCATTAATTATGAGGTGAATCCCAGAAGGCCCTTTAGTCACTGTAGTTCTTTCAGGACTCCTTCTTTTGTGAAAGGACTTGGATGAACGTAATTATCATGGCAACTGTCTTTTCTGTGGAAATTCTTCCTTGCTTAATAAATATTCAGCACAGGTATTAATTTAGCTAAACTGCATTATGTTTTTTCCTACCCCAGGTCCTTTGCATTTTTATAGTTTTATTGTCCCTTTTTTATTTTATTTGGTTCCTTTTGTATCTGTAAAAGGCTTAATATCCTTTCTTGATTGTACTGGTCATCTTTCCTCCTGCTTGTGTCTACCCCAACTGCCTTCTGATTACTTTCCTGTCTTCCTCATATTTCCTTATACTTCAACAGAAGATCCTTTCCTCAGCTCCATTCATGCCATTTTAGAGCCATAATGTTTCAGGTTCTATATTGGTATGTTTACATATTAGCTTCACACAAAACTTTGTTTCTTTTTGATACTGTTCCATTGTTTTCTACATTACCTTCATGTCCATGTGAAACTTTGCCCCATTTTGTCAAAATATGCTTTTCTGTAGGTCTGAATCCTCATTTATTTTAATATGTTTTTATCCTGTTCCATTCTAATGGCCCTCCTGATTGAGCTCTGCATGAATCACCTCCAGGTGCCTCTCAATTTTGTTGTCTGGAAAAAAAATTTTGTGCTCCCATTAGGAGCTGAAAGTGGAAAGGACACTTCACACACTAGGGTGAGGATGCCCTGTCTAAGGTTCCCTCAAAATCTTGAGTACCAACCTTCTTTCATTGCTTAGAAGTTAAGTGCAGTGGGCTATAAATGCAGATTGACTCTATCTTCTACAGGGAATACACTTGCCTGGTAAGCCTTGCAACCCAATGAGTCATCAGATTCCCCAGTATCTACTATGGACAGTAGTGGCATTGCAGGGATGGGATTAAATCACATCCTCTTCTAAGGGAAGTGAACCAAATAGCCACCCAATTACTTTTCTTATTTACCCAGCCCTCAAATACCTGGACTGTGTTTGGCAGGGGCAGAAGTGCTGCCTCCCACCATTACGCTATCTGCACAGAACTATCAGTAATCTCTCTAAGTAGGTGTATAAACTCACCTGCCCCCCCCCCCCCCCAATTTAAAAAACAAAATCTAAGGGCAGTATTTAAAAGGACTTCTGTAGAGTAGCGCAATACACTAAACAGTTACCACACACTTGAGTCCAAAACCAAAGAATCAGCCAGTGCTAATTCAGCATATCCTAATAGTAATCAGAGCCATACATCCAGTTCCAAAAGGAGAATTGGGATTGCGATGCCAAAACACTTCAGAGATATGTAAAAGAAGGCTTTCAGTACACATTCCTGACATGAAAGAGTAACCCGTTCACGTCATTGAGGGCTGTTTTAGCAAAACAGCAGTTCCATCTATAAAAAGAGACTTGATACTGCATGTCGTAGTAGTAGATGTGGGAAAGCCAGACTGTGTGCATTAACAAGTTCCACATACAGGTGGAGCTGCTATGTAGAGTGGTCTCATAGTCATGGCATTGCATCTCCACCTGTATGACAGTGCTGTTACTGCAGACATACTTCCATCCTGCTGTGCCAGAGCTGTCATATATGTGGATCTGTGGCATCAGACAACTTCAACTGACAAGTTCTTGGGTATGATCATAATATACAAGGAAGGGATAATGAGTTTCAATAATACTGGATGTTTATCTGTCCGCTGCTATTCACATGTTGCTTTCTGTAATCCAAGGGTTTGATTCCCTTAGCCTGCATTTCCTGCTGTGTGACTTAGAGCAAATCAGTTGACCAGGCAGAGCTCCCAGGATACCCCTGAAAGGGGACTCGTATACAGTGAGCTTACCTAGATAAAAATAAATAAAAATAAAATGTTTCAGAATCTCATTTCCCATTTCTGGCATAGTGGGAATCCTATCTATTCAGTATCTCAGTGTTAGGTACTTATTTGGATGTACCCTCCAGGATGATGTCATTCTCAGGGGTGGGGATGAACTTTAGAAGTGGGGCAGTGAGGCAGGATGGCACAGATTCTCCACTACTCTTCACCATGCCAGACCATTTAGAACATGGTTTCAATACTGCTCTTTCTTGAGTAGATTTCAGTGCCATCTGTTTGATGTCAGACTGTCTGTCCCTTTTTCGACTTAATTCTGGTGTTGAATGTAGCTGCAACCATGTCATTCCAGTTTACCTCTGATGTATTAAAGTTTCCTGTCAAGAATACCTTCTCTTTGTGAATCATTCTAAAGCCACCATCAATTAGTTTATATTTGCCCTTCTCCTTTGCAGATTATCGTAACATTGCCAGACACCCCCACCCCCATGACCCACAGAGCTTCATCTTCTCCTTGTTTACTTGTGTGTTCTGTTTTGCTCTCTTCCCTTCTACCGAAGTCATGTGTCTCTGTATTATATTTACCTTGCCCCTCCGTTAAATTGTATATTCCAATAATTTGAGTTCTCGGTCACGGTTCTCTGTGAACCATGTTATGTATACCATCACAGTATTGAAATATTGTTTTGCCATCAGTTCCACTATTACAGTACATTTGTGCTTGGCCTAAGGGCATTTTTAACAGGTGTCTTTAAGTTTTCAACCGGCTCGCCCTTATTGGTCTTCATTCAGGTGAATGTTTGCCAGCAATCAGTTTTTCCTTCCCTTGTTTCCAGTTTAGGGGTTTACTTTACTCAACCACCTTGACTTTATGTATTTATTTATTTTATTTTATTTATTGTGGAATGAACATTTCCTAATGCTTTTTTTATTGCACCTACCAACTTGTTTAATTGTTTGCCAATGAAACAATTAAGGCAGGCTTTTAAAGTATCTATATTGTCAGGGGCTTTGTCATTTTTTTTAAATCCCTGGCTACTTTGCCCAAGATAAAATAGCCTGCCTAAGATAAAATAGGCCTCCCTGCTCCTGTGTCATACTTCTCAGTGTAAGATGAAAAAGCCTCCTTGTTCCAGACTTGTTTCCTTTTCCTGACTGATCAGCTTTACTACCAAAGCCTTATGAACTCTGTGGTTTCCACATATGTGAACCTGTTACTGTGCAGAGACAGTGCTGAAAACAGAATTTCCTTTAGTGAATGCTTGTAGATCCTGGAGTGAAGTATTTTTCTTAGTTTTATACCTGCTTACATTGGATATGTGTGCAAGGCACAAAGTAATATCAGACATTGTAATCATGAGCTGTGTGGAAGTGGAAAGGAACCACAGAAAGTGCTGCATAAAAATTAAGCAGTTTAAAAATATGCAGTGTTTACAGTGCCCTGTGTTATTATGAAGTATATTGACAGCTATTAAAAAGCAGCAAATTCAAGATAAATGTTTAACCGTGCAGAGTTAATAAAATGTGAAAAATTGAGGCCTGTCACTTACTAAAGTTTTTTCAATACCAGTGACAGAAACATATTTCCCCAATGAGTGACCTTCTGCGCCCCTTCATGTTGCAGATCTGCACGGATGCTAGAGGTGAACCAGTGTGCAATTTATCAAATATTATCAGCTCTGGCCTGCTAATGCAAACTGGAGAGAGGCCTTCACAGCCTGGGGTGTTGCCCAGCTGCTGATCCCCAGATAGAGACAGCTAGTGGGAGGTGACTAATTACCCAAGTCATTAGGACCTGGAGGTTCAGGACCCCCTCAGCAGGTACATCATAGAATTCTTGACACTGGCCAGTCTGAAAGGCTTTGCTGCTTAAACCATCTGCTTTATAGTTCTTTTTATGAGCTGATCAGTAGAAACAGGTTTGATCTGCTTAAAGAGATGCTATCTGAAACACTGCATTTTCCCCCTTGAAATTAATGAGTGATATTTTGTTGCTTGTTGGGCTGAAAAATAAATTGATTGTATGGATGGATCAGGTTGTCAATGATTGCAGCAATTAGTCACCTCGTCATGACTATTAACAGGGGGATTAACTATAATATTGCATGTTGGTTGTTGTGTGACTTAGGTGTAATTAACCTTTGTTAAATTAGAAGAAATGACTAGCCTTAAGGAAGTCATTCTTTTTGTAGGACAGCAGAAGACTTGTTGCTGTCAGCATCAAAATCATCTTAGTGATAATCCACTACTTCTATGCTTGCCCAATTTGGAAAAAAATAATTTGCGGTTTTAATCTGGTTAATAATGTAACACATCACAGCATTAGGCATCAGACACAAGAGTGTACAGGAAGAAATTGTGGACTTTTATTCTCCTTAGTTGACTGAATTCTTTCTCATTTCACTTTTGTAGCATGCCCGTCCTCGGGGGTGGGTCAGTGTAGCTGCTCCCTCCTCCTGCCAGTCACCAGAGGGGCATTGTAATGACAACATAACTGTATGATATTCAGAGAGGTTTACAAATTTTACTGCATGTAAACAGTCTAAACTACTTTATATCCTATGTGTGCACTTGGATATATGAGACTGGTGTTGGTGTTCTTTTTTTCTCTTTCCAGTATTATATTGCTGTGGCTTTTTTGTTTATGTGTAACTAAACCTCTGCCTTAAGGATGCTGGGATCACCACTCAGAGCTTTGGGCTGTATTAGAAAGCTTTCTTCTCTTCAGTATATGAATAACTGTTTGGAATAGTCAAATCACATAATTAGCTCTGGTTTCTTTGAAAATACCTCACATGGAATATGTCCTGCTATAGAGTGGCAACATATTTCTGTTCTCTACATATGATGCCTCTACTTGTGAATCCCTTCAGTTTTCTCAAAACCCCAGTTCCCTTTGCTGCTTATATATATTGTTCACCTTTACATCATTTGTACGACTGTGTTAATCCTTTGCCGCTTCTGCTGTTTTATTTCTCTTTCAGTTGTGCTGTCTTATTTTGGGATATTATTCTCGGATATATTTGCTTTGAATACTGTTTTGGCAGTTTTATATTTGTCTTTTTTCCCCCATGTTGCCAGGTCAGTTTTCATCTTTCTTCCTCTACGTATGTCAGTCCTGTTGCAGCTTTTTCACCATCTGCAAAAAAGCACAGTTTTGCTTCCATATAATTTGTATATCTTTTGAAAAAATATGAAAAGGGAGAATATTGAGTACGGACTGAGTGTAGTGATACTTTCATGCTAAGTAACCCCCCTTACTTACAAAGTGGAGTCTGTTTGCTTATAGTTATTTTCTACTGCATAGTTATGTGATTTGTTTAGTGTTCTTTTGTATAGATCTCTGTTGTATACATTGCTGATATGTAAGCCAACCATGCCTATAAGCACTCTTTGTCCACTACTTTGGCCACAGTGTAAAATAATTTTGCATTTATTTATATTTAATATGTAATAAAAAATTATACTTTATTCAGCTGCTGTTACTTAAGTGTCTTCTACCTTATTACCTTAGTTTACTGTTCTGTGTGCTCTTAAGTGTACAAATGCTCTTATTCTTCACTTATTACTGCTTGTTAGTAGCCTGATTAATATTCTAAGCATCCTAGTTTTGGTTGTAGCACTTGTGCTTCAGGCCATTTATTTTACATTTAGGGTTTTTGCAGACAATCCCTTATCAAACCCAGTTCTCCGTAAGTCCGCCAAGTACTCAGAGCACTATGGACAATTCCCATCAGTTTCTCCTGCCAGCATGGTCGACATGGGCATACTGAGACAGTGTAGCAACTGCCTCATGTTCACAGACAGTCCCCTTCTCCTAGCACATAATTCTTCTACTTGCGAGAGATGCATCTACATCAGTAAGCTGGAATCAATGCTGTCTCACACCACAGTCGGTACTCCTGACAAAGAGGAGATTGCCACATCACAGAGCCACACAATCACCTGTGCAGGGGTCCTTAACAAAAACTTACCTAAACAACAGAAACCCCCAAAACACACACACACACACACACACACACACACACACACACATAACACCAATCACATCACACACAGTAGTCAACACACCAGTGTCACACAAACACAGCCCATTAGGCATAACAATAAACCAACGCAGCCCATAAGGCATAACAATAAACCAAACATACTAGTCATTGGTGACTCGATAGTGAGACATAACGATGTCCCCCTCACCAGGCTCAACAAGGAGAAGGTCACGGTCAGCTGTTTATCAGGCGCTAGAATCTGCCACATCACACACGCATTCAATTCTCTCCACAACAGGGACAAGTATGACTCTGTTATTGTCCATGTTGATGTGAATGACTTGAGATGTTCTTCCCTGGACTGTATGAACAGAGATGTGATTGAGCTCTCAGGGTATATGCTCCAGGCAGGTATGACCCTAGCCCTAAGCAGCATCCTAACTTCACCAAGAATGATAGCACAATACCAACAAAAAATGTTTGACTTCAACAATTGGCTTAGTTTCTGGTGTCTTTCTAAGGTCCAGTATCTGTCTGCCTGGGGTGACATGGTTGACAGGCCACTATGCTTTGCCAGAGATGGGCTCCAACTGTCACCTGTAGGGTTCCGGATCTTGGCCAAAGCTCTTGCCTCCCCCATTGTGCCTTTTTTAGGCCATATCCCAAAGACAAATCTTCCAACATAAAAGGTCATGCTGCTCAAGGCTAGGAGTCTTAATCTGAAAATGCACTCACTGGAGGCTCTCCTCACACTGGAAGATGCCAGTATCTGTGCAGTTACGGAAACTTGGTTCAGGGCTGCAGAGAGCACCCCTGCCTTACCAGGCTATACCTCATTCCAAACTTTCCAACCCCAAAATGATGTCAAAAAGACTAAAGGCATTGGAGTCTCTATCTTCATTAAGGACAGGCACACCTCCAGACTGGTTTACCAACATGGCGCAGTGGAATTACTCGAGGTCCAACTGACAGTTAGCAAGACACCCATCCAAGGTATAGCCAGCTATAGACCCCCCCTCCTTGTCTCAGGACACCCACACCTCCTACCTGGACCTAGTTGACTCCATCAAGGTAGCCCTAACACCCTGATTCTTGGTGACTTCAACTACCCCACCATAGACTGGGTGAACTAGTCCTGTACTAATGCACTCACCCAATGATTCCTTGACTTCATCAGTTCTAATGCACTAGATCAGCTGGTGTTATCCCTCACAAGGGGAGATAACATTTTGGACTTGGTTCTCACCAACATGGGTGACCACTACGCCACTCCCATAGTATGTGCTTCCCTGGTGAGATCAGATCATCAGTTTGTCTCATTCAAAGTTTCTATTCCACCCAAAAGCTGACTACAACCTCCTAAGGGAGGGTATCATCAGCTTCACCCCCCCCCCCGATGATGGAGACAACTATGCTGAACAGTACGCCAGTGCAGTTTACAAGCACCTACACAACTGCATGGACTGAGCCATACCCAACAGAACTAAAATTTGCTCCCCAAGGAAACGCAAACCTTTCTGGTGGACATCTTCAATCAACAGGCTTTACAACAAAAGGAAGAAACGGTTGTCCAAGGGTAAAAAGAAACAAATTCCAAATTGAAAAAACTCCCTCCTGTGCCTCAACAAACAAATTACGTCACTAGTGAAAACTTCCAAAGCCAGTTATGAGTTGAAACTAACCTCTAAAACAAAGGGAAACCACAAGTCCTTCTTCAGTTACATTAGGAACCTCCATGGCAAAGCCCAAGTTTCTTCTGAACTAGTATTTAATGGTACCACTTACACTGATCCTCCTGGCTTAGCCAACCTGCTGGCTGATAGGTTCAGCACAAACTCCACCCCTTATCACCCCCCTCAAATGCCCAGTTGACATCCTTGATACTTGTCCCACACCTCACATCTCTGTAGATCAAGTGTTAAAGACCCTATCCAAGGCAAAGAACACAGTTTCCATGGGACCTGATAGTACCCCAGGCTGTATTCTGAACCATCTCCTGCAAGAACTTACTTCACCATTGAGCACTCTATTCAACCACAGCCTAACTACAGGCTTCATTCCAGCAGAATGGAGAACTGCCATTGTCATCCCTTTGCACAAAGGTGGTGCCACTACTGACCTGGGAAACTATCGCCTCATCAGCTTGATAAGTCTTATCTGTAAAGTCATGGAGCATATTATTATTCATCTCATAAACAAGGACATAGGCAATCTCCAAGCACTCGACCCCACCCAATTTGGATTTGTCAGGGGCAGATCTTGCCTATTGAACCTAGTTGACTTCTTTGAGACTGACACCAAGGCCCTGGATGAGGGAAACTCAGTACATACAGCTTACCTTAACCTGGCCAAGGCCTTTGACACAATCCCCCACTTGGGCATCATCGAAAAGCTAACACAGCTTGGTGTTAATCCCTGTCTAGTCAGATGGATGGCCAACTGGCTCACAGATAGGACCCACAAGGTCAAAATAGGTGCTGCCACCTCCAGCAACAGACCTGTCACTAGTGGTGTTCCCCAGGGATCTGTCCTGGGACTCCTGCTGTGTGGCATATACTTTTCAGAGGTCCAGGCAAAGACAATGGGCCTGTGGCTGACCATGTTTCCAGATGACTGTAAGTTGGGTGCTGTCACTGACTCCACAGTTGATGTTAACATACTGCAAGAGAGCCTCACAGCTGCAAATAACTGGTGCCAAAGTCATGGTCTTAAGTTAAACGCAAAAAAATGTATTATCATACCATTCGGCAAAAACACAGCCCCTACTGATTACCACATCAACGGCAACTCCCTAAGCACACAACCTGTGGTGAGAGACCTGGATACTCAGGTTGACAACAATCTCACTTTCGGCCATCATGTGGCGGCAGTGGTCAGAAAAGTCTTTTACTTGGTTCATCTTATAAGTAAAGGGGTTGCATCCAGAAAATAGGAGGTTATTGCCTCTCTGTACTCCTCCCATATTAGACCTATGATTGAGTATAATGCCCCATTTGGTGTGTATGTCTCCAACCACCTGCACCAACTGGAAAGGCCACAGAAATACCTCACAAAGAGAATCCATGGCCTCCAACACCTATCCTATGCGGACAGATTTATATCACTATCACTCTACTCGGTATCATACAGATTGCTCAGAGGTGATCTGTGTCTCGCCTACAAGGCAATATCAGACCCTGCCCTAGTAGAGATGCTCCATATCCATAAGTCTAACTTCTCACGCATTACCTGCTCAACAGGCTTAAATCTGATATCCAACATCAATAAAACCTGCTGGAGAGACAGGTTTGTCTCCCAGAGGCTGCCCCATCTCTAGAATAGATTTCCCATACATGTCAAACAGGGTACCTCATTGTCCCTCTTCAGTCGCAGTCTTGATGAGTGGATGGGAAACCATAAATTTGTCCCAGAGGTTCCACCTTTGTCCCTCATTGACAATGGTGACAAGTGCTGACTGAGGTTTCTTGTTTGGGGATAAACTCTTGGCTAGGCTTGTAAGGGCCCCAGGGCCATTAGCCTAGTAACCTCCTGTGATCCTATAAAGGCAAATGTACAGTAGTGTGACTTTGTACAGTGAAAGTTTTGATAGTGCAGTTTACTTTAGATGTTCATCGTGCATACAGCTGCAGTCATAACAGATGGGTTCTCCTGCCGTCAGGCGGGTCCTCGGTCGGCCAAATTCCAAAGTCTAGGTCCGGTGTCGGTTGTCGTCGCTTCTTCCCTGACGTCAGTGGGACAGGGGTATAAAGGAACCAGCCGATGCCATTTTCTTCAGTCTTTCTTGCCGCGCGGTGCCCGAAGCAGAAGTAGTTCGCAAGTGCCGGTCGGCCAGCTCCTGAGAGTACGAAAATTTGGAAACCGAAGTCTTCTTAAAAGCTAAGTACCCCATTGGGGAAACTTTTCTTGCCTCAGACCAATGTCAGACAAAGTTAATAATTGTATTTCTTGTGGGAAGCAAATACCGCATAAGGATTTCCATTCCCTCTGTATACCTTGTTTAGGCCCAGACCACGACGTCTCGGTCTGTCGCTTTTGTGCTACATTCAACAAACGCACTATTAAGCGTCGGGTAGAGTTCGCCCAGTATTATATTGGGAAAGCATTTAACTATACTATGTCGTTGGATACTCCGACTCCGGTTTTGTCTAAAAAACACAAAGACAAGGACCGACACACGAGGTCCGCGGCCTCTACCGACACCACGCCAAAGCCGACTACACGTGGTCCGGTTCTCATCGAGGCGCCTACGCAGCCCCTGATTACCGACGACACTTCTTTGACGGTGTCTTCTGTGCCCGAGGTCGCAGGCTCCTCGGCCCACACCCCAACTACAGATACCGAAGCCACTCTTGGCGTTGAAACTCAGAATGTGGACAGGTCCACCTCCACTCAAGGTTCACAAAGTCTAAAGCAACCATGCACTCTAAGAGACCAGCTACACAGGGCCCATCTCCAGGCCCCATGCCTAAGAAACAGATGCTTAAAATGGCTGAGGATTTAATTACTCTAATCAGAGGTTCTCAGCCCCCACCGGGCAAAAGGCCCAGAGTGGAGGAAGATTCCCCCTCCTCTGATCAGGGCTCCATTATTTCAGAGCACTCTGATGATCAGGAACAGTCTTACTCCCCTTTTGAAGACTCTGATGCAGAGGAGTCCATCCCTTCTGTATCCCCCCTTGAGGATTACTCATTTGGGGAAACTTTGCATACCTTAAGGGAACACTTCCACTGGGAAGGCCAGGATTATTCAGATTCCAAGAAAAGGCTCAGGGAATTTCTCTTGTTACCTCAGCACAGGCCTCTGGCTATACCTCCTGTCTTGGACATCCTAGATGATGTTTACTCGGAGGCCTGCCTTAACCCGGACTCTCTACCTCCAGCTCCAGTTAAGCCTGACAGGTACTACAGGGTTCCTGACTCACATCAATTTCTATACAAAAGCCATGCTGCTGACCCAGAAACCATCTCACAGGGCCCCAAGGGAGTTAAGGCCTCCATTGCCAAAAATCCATTGCCTTCCGAGAGAGATTCCAGATCCTTAGAAAGGTGGGGAAAAAAGGTATATACCTCGGCTACCTTATCCATGAGGGCCTTAAACTGTCAGTTTCATATGCTAAAATACCAACAGTTTTTGTTATCACAATTGAAGAGTAAAATGTCACAACCTGAACAACCAGACTTGAAGGAGTTGCAGGATTTGATGCATAGTGCAGAACAAGTGGGTAAGCATACCTTACAATGTGGTTTTGATGCTCTAGAGGCCTCATGTAGAGCTGCTGTTACAGGATCAGTCATACGTAGGCAAGCCTGGCTCAAGGAACAAGCCTTGCCTGATCATGTCAAAGCTAAATTACTAGACGCCCCTCTTCAAAAGGATGTACTATTTGGTGCTAATGCTGAGGAGGTATTAAGGAAAATGGAGGAAAAGGCTAAATCAATGCAAACTGTGAAAGAATTTCTACAGGTTCAACCCCCACGTTTTAGCAGAAATTGGCCTTCCAAAAACTGGTCCTTTCCTGCCACAGACACACCCCAAAGAGGCAGATACAGGCGCCCGAGGGGCAGAGGACAATCCCAAGGATCGTATAGAGGCAGACAATGGCAAGCTCCTACACAAAGAGGTGGTGAGGACAACTCGCAATCTTTCAGAAAGCAAACCCAATGACTTTCCCCTTTGCATGCCAACCAGGTCTCAAATGGCAGCCCCCTTAGGAGGAAAGCTGGCATTATTTTCAAAAAATTGGCATGTTGTCACAAAGGACAAATGGATCCTGGGCATTATAAACAGAGGCTACAAATTACATTTTCATACCCTTCCAAAAATGAGAGGCATGCCAAACCTGCCACACAATCAAAGGGCAGAGGCACAAAGGCAAATTACAGATCTCATAAACATGAAAGCTATTCAAGAGGTACTGACGCATGAACAAGGTCAAGGTTTTTATTCCAGGATATTTCTGGTGCCAAGGAAGGGAAAAGATTGGAGACCTATTTTAGATCTATCCATCCATCCTAAACACATTTCTACTTGTACCAAAATTCAAGATGCTGACTCTACAGCAACTTCTTCCCATGCTGGGCAAGGAGTGTTGGCTGGTAACATTGGACCTCAAGGAGGCATACCTGCATGTCCCAATCAGACAAAATTGCAGAAGGTACCTCAGATTTCTTGCAGGTTCAACCCATTATCAATTCTCTGCATTGCCCTTTGGCTTATCTACCGCGCCCAGAGTATTCACGAAATGCCTGGCATCAGTAATTGCCTACTGCAGACTTCAAGGGATACAAATATACCCTATTTGGATGACTGCCTGATCCAACCGGACAGCAAGCACATTCTTCTGAAACATCTGGCTTATGTAATAATGTTATTGAACTCTCTGGGATACACAGTCAACAAAAAGAAATCAAGGCTAATACCCTCTTGGAAGATAATTTTCCTGGGTGCCAATTTGGACACAAACACCCAGATGGCCTACCTCACGCCAGAGAAGCAGGGGCAACTAATTCAATACTTCAGAACACTACACTAGCAAATTGCACCAGGCTGACTGCAAGGAAAATCCTGCAGGCTCTGGGATTCATGGCATCTTGCATCTTACTAATCCCATGTGCAAAGCTGCATATGAGGAAACTACAATGGTACCTGAAAAACATATGGTTTCAACACAGCTACAGTTTGGAAACAATAATACCACTAATTCCACGTCTGCAAAAGGAATTTCTGTGGTGGGCTCAAGCATGTCAAACAAACACAGGTCTTCCATTCAGCAAGCCTCAAGCAAATCAAGTCATCACAACAGACGCCTCGGACTATGCCTGGGGGGCACACATGACAGATCGGTGCATTCAGGGCAAATGGTCCCAAAAAGAAAAGCACCTTCACATCAATCAAAAAGAAATGCTAGCAGTAATAAATGCTATTATAGCTTTCAAGGACCTTCTACAACCAGGTCAACTATTGATAAGAACGGACAACACCACAGTTATGTGGTACATAAACAAACAGGGAGGAACACATTCTTACCCCTATGCAGACTGGCCATGTCACTTTGGAACATGGCCATGGACTTACAAATGGAACTACAAGCACAGTACTTGCCAGGCAAGGAAAACACGCTGGCAGACAACCTAAGCAGGAATATGACAGATCCACACGAATGGAAATTGCATCCAAAATTTTTACAGAAATAATCCAAGAATGGGGAAGGCCAGACATAGATCTCTTTGCCTCCCACAAGAATCATCAATTGACAAAATTCTGCTCAAGGATCTTCCATCCAAAGGCCTGGAGAGTGGACACTCTTTCTTTCAGTTGGACATCAATGACAGTTTATGCCTTCCCTCCTCTTCCTCTGCTGCCCAAAGTTCTATTAAAGACCAAAGCAGACAGACCAAAGATGATTCTCATTGCTCTGGACTGGCCAAGGCAACACTGGTACCCACTCCTGAGGAGCCTGACGCATTCCCCACCATGGACCCTGCCTCTAATGCCTCTTCTTCTGACTCAGCACAGTTTCAAAACTCTTCACAGCCAGCTAAAAACACTCAAGTCTAGCCGCATGGAAGATTCCTTAGCATCACAACAGGCCCTACTCTCCAAGGAGGTGCAGGATGTCATTTTGGAGGCCAGAAGGCCATCAATTAGAAAAGCTTACTCCGCAAAATGGAAACGTTTTTGTGTCTGGAATGAGAAAAAGGGCCAGGATCCTGGAAAACTGAATTTACCTCAAATACTACAATATTTGGCTGAACTACTAAGCAGTGGACTTTCTTTCTCCTCCATCAAAATCCATGCCTCATCCATTTCTGCAGAATACAACACTGATCCACCTTTATTCTCTCACCCTCTCTTAAGACAGTTCCTCAGAGGGGCTAAGAATTTAAGGCCTCTTTGTCCTGGAAAACAGCTTTCCTTCTGGCTATCACCTCAGCTCGTAGAGTTTCAGAACTACAGGCTCTCATGGCTGTCCAGCCTTTTATCATCTTCCATCAGGACAGAGTTTCCTTATGAACCAACCCGTCCTTTATGCCTAAAGTGGTATCCAGGGTAGCTTTAAATCAGGCCATACATTTTACCTACTTTTTATCCTAATCCTCAAAACAAAGGGGAGAGATTACTACATTCCTTGGACATCCACAGACAACTGCGTTATTATTTGGACAGAACAAAGCCTTTCAGAAAATCAGAACAGCTCTTTGTGGCCTATGCAGTAGGAGCTCAAGGAAAGCCAATTTCCAAACAGACAATCTCAAAATGGATAGCCCACTACATACGCTTTTGCTATTCCTTTCATGGCAAAACTGTTTCTACAGGCATTAGAACTCATTCCACCAGGGCCACAGCCACCTCTGCAGCCTTCCTCAGAGGAGTTCCTACCAAGGATATTTTGGAAGCAGCCACTTGGAGTTCTGTGCATACCTTCTCCAAGCACTACAACCTACCATTATACTCCAAATCTAGAGCAGGCTTTGCCACTGCAGTCTTGCAGGGCATTTGGGCTCCTCCTAGTTCCACCTAGTGCCTACCACCCCTTTCTTAGCTTTGAGATTCTACCCATCTGTTATGACTGCAGCTGTATGCACGATGAACATAGTACAGTTTTGTACCTACCATAAATGTAGATGTTCGAGTGCTAATACAGCTGCAGTCCAGGTTTCCCTCCCTCCTTCCCCTCTTGGGATAGGCCTATAGGCTAACACATCCTCATACAGCCTGATTGGGGTTTTCATTTATGATGTATTTGCTTGCAATTACTGTATTTTGATTATATTGCACTGCATTATCACACAAATTTATGTATTGCCTTCCTTCTGGGGGCACCTGACATATGGGGCAAGAAAAACTGAAGAAAAAGGCATCGGCTGGTTCCTTTATACCCCTGTCGCACTGACGTCAGGGAAGAAGCGACGACAACCGACGCCGGACCTAGACTTTGGAATTCGGCCGACCGAGGACCCGCCTGACGGCAGGAGAACCCATCTGTTATGACTGCAGCTGTATTAGCACTCGAACATCTACATTTATGGTAGGTACAAAACTGTACTTTCTGTGACTAGGTCACAGCTAACACAGCTAAGGCATGAAGGTGTAATGTATCAGGCAACGAGATAATATAAGGTATTTTTGTAATTTTTTCATATACAAGGAATTCATCATCTGAAAATCTCTCTGAAATGTCAGTCAAAAGCAATATGTGCCAGATGAATTATAGATTTATTCCAAGTGTAGCATGGGTTGTATAGTACAGTGTCATAAAGTTCAAATTACAAACAGCTGCTTGTATAAAATTTTAATTGCTTCTTTTTGAGACTGGCAAGCAAGCCGTCCACTAAGTAAACTACTAATGCAGGACAGTGTTTCTTCTCATCTCTGTGATAGTCAAAAATGTACCCGAGTTCAAAATTAAAATGGAGATTAACATATGATATCAAGTTAACAACAGGGAATTTCATAAGATACATACAGTTATGGACAGGATGATGACAGTAGTGTAGAAAAACATATCTGGCATATAGTGAATCATTATCGTTTACAGTGTCTGCCATCACAATTTAACATTTGTTAACTTCTTACATCCAATCAACTTTTAGATGACTGCAGAGCATTGACAACAGAAGCACGTGACTTCATAACTAAATTATAGTTGAGAAGGATTGTGTTTCAACTGCTTACCTTGTTTTGTTTGTGCTAAATCAGTAACTTGTGTGTTACTGCCTTGATATTCATCTGCATTAAAGGGTGAACTATATTGCCATTGTTTTGTAGATTCTGCATTCTCTGAACAACAGTTCATTAAAACTGTGGTTTTAGTTGTGTGTGGTCCTTCAAGGTGCTACAGTGTAATGATTCTCTGCTCGTTCAAGTAGACCCAAATTTTTACCACTTGCTATTCTTCCCAGCATTTACCCACTTCAGAAGGTCTATAAAATCAGGTATAATATACATTGTAGCAACTTAACTTGTAGTAATAAAAATAGTGTCTGGAGCCAAGTTTTACATTTTAAATTGAATTTTTTTTTTTACAAGAAAAATGTTAGAACATGGGTCATGTCATTTGAGTACTTCTTTAGTCTGGCCTCTTGGCATTATTTAACGCAGGCAATCACCACCAAGCAAGCATAATCTCTTCTTTCTCTATACAGCTCAGTCTCCTAAAGTCTGAATACAAGACAGTCTTAGAGACCAATGTTTAATAGTAGTCTTAGAGTGCAGTGTTTCTTATATGTCTAATATTACATCTGTCTCAATTCTTAATGTTATATCTCACATCGTAATATTAGTGTTGTTGTTTGCCTTTTTGGCTTTTCCCGGTTAGGGGTCGCCACAGCGGAACTCCGGTCCGCTAATGATTGGCAGTAGATTTTTTATGGTGCCGAGTTGCCAGGCCGACGCCCAACCTTCAGTGAAGGCACGCCCATTCACGCATGTCTTTTGGAGGCCACTCGACAGCAGGGAGGACATGCAGACTCCACACAGAAGGCACTCCAGCCGTGAATCGAACAGGAGAACCTCTTGCTATGAGGCAACAACGCTAACGCCGTATCACCATGGCTATTATAATGTTCTGTTTTTATTGCATTCTGTAAATGTATTTTGCTCTTCACATTTGTTGATTGTAGTTGTGCAATACATTCCAGGCTGAGCCTGAAATTGGTCATGTTTCATTAATTCTCTATCCTACTAAACAAACATAAATGAGTAAACAACACAGTGAAGGATTGTGGAAAGAGATAGATGTTATACTTATGATTAGTTACAGAATTTTGTTTTGTTTACATTTTTTAAACATTTTATTTATTTAATGGCATTTGTTTACTGGGAAAATCCAACTAAGCAGTGCCCTTTTTCAGGTGAGGCCAAGGGAGAAAAGCTCCATTATACAGACATCATGGACATAATTTGCATTGTTTCATCATTTACAGTCAGTTTGATTCATGAGCAACAGTTCCATTATTCAGACATCCCTGGCATCAGTTACATAATTTACAAACTGTTTTGATTAAAAATAACAGTAACATGGGTTGTATTTGAATATGTTTTTTTTAAATACAAGGAGTATATGCTGTGCAGTATCATCAGTGTACATAGATTGTGAGGCTTTACATAAGCATATTTGTTAACTATAAAGACTTGTCCAAAATCTGTGACAGGAGATAAGTTAAAGAGTTGGATCAGCTCAAAGAAAGGAAGGAGGGCAAGGAAGATAAAAGAGATGAGGTGGTAGAGGAAGGTGTAGTTGTGGTAATTGTACATTAAGTTTTGTGTAGAATAGAGTTGTGGCACAAATTCTTAAAGCTATATTAGTACCAGTTTAACGAGGGGTGGTGCAGGTATAGAACCTTTATCTTTCAGGTGTTACTTCATTTGACATTTAAAGTCTTTCAGGATTTAGACTGTTAAGTGTAGTGGGATGTTTTTTCAGCTATTAACAATGCACTTTGAATACAAGGAGTATCCTGCATTATTGCTAGGTTTAGGTATGGAATGTGATGATTTGTCAGTAGAGCATAGAGGTATCTTACTAGTGTAATGCTGAATGGTGGCGTGAAAAGATGGGAACATTACTTTTTTTATAAGTGACAAGATTACATATACAGTAATAAAAAGGAAAACAAACCTTCCTTTAAGTATCATTACTCCTCCTGAACATTATTTTGCATTTATTGTTCCCACGGTTTCAATTTATTTCTGTGTAATGTGCTCCTTCTGTTTACTAAAGATCCCACTGAATGGTAATCCCAATATCTTGTGCATTTTCAGAAGATCAGAAGAATGACAGAGGAGACTCATGGTACCATGTACACAAGACTATGGCCACTTTTTTGTTATAGTTGGTCTACTTTGTACAAACTTAGGACACATCACATTTTATTTATTTATTTGGTTATTTATTTTACCCTTGTTGACCAGGTTAGTCCCACTAGGCTAGTAGCCATTTTTCAGGGGAGACCCAAGGTGATATTTATCTTACTTGGGGAAATTTGGTTAGGGCATCAGGGAACTTCCGGTGCCCTGGGATATTTTACATCCACTGGAAGTTCACTGGAACTTCCATTAACTCAGGCAGATGGAACTTCAGTTTAATGTCTCATCCAAAAGATGGCACACTCAGGACCCCCTCCCCCTTTTGCTGTACTGCAGCATCAGCAGTCAAGCTACCTGTGGGAATAGAACTCACAACCTTCTATACCAAAGGCGATTATGCTGCCTGTTATACTAGTGACACTGACTGTAGCACCTTTTTTGTATCACAATGAAGCCACATTTTTGAGTAACTGTAAACACAGAAAAAGTGGCATTGGTATAATTTATTGGACAGATATAAATCAAGTATTGCTTTTACTGGTTAATATTAGCATAAGTAAGTTACTTCTGCTCAGTACATTACATCAGTGCCCATATTTTTTCCCATTTGGTCTCTTTTGACTTCTAGTGGTCAGTAAGGTTCTTCTGTGTAGAATTGCCTTTCAGAAAATATAGTGGATTGATATGAATGGATGCTTTTTATTTATTTATTTATTGGCATTTGATTACCAGGAATGTTTGCCTGGGTAGGAGCCATTTTTCAGTGGAGGCCTGGAGAGAAAAGCTCTAAAGTATTACAGAATATTTTAAGAACAATAATTTTAGTGTTTAAAAATAATACAAAAAACAAGTACAGGTTAAACAATTATACCAAACCAGACATAATATGAAAACATTGGTAAGAATCAATACAAGTAACATGACAATGATTTAACAGCCAGAGAAATTGTAGCCAGTTTATAGAGAAATTAAATGCAAGTTAGTATAGTACAAATAGGAATTGCAATTTGGAGTGAGAGAAAAGCAGACTTATGGTATATTTAGAGAGAAAGCCAGGGGAGAGAGAAATTGATAGATGGAAGGAAAGGAGTGAAGAAGGGAGAGTAAGGAGATATATGGTACGAATAGGTATCTGTTATAGCTTATCGTGGAGTTGAGCAATAACAGAGCCTGTTTTTGACTAGGAAATCTTTCAGAGTGGTTTTGAAGGATGGGAGGGGAGGGCATGTAATGTGCTTCTTCTCCTTCCTAAAGATCCCACTGACAGGTAATCCCAATGTCTTGTGCATTGTCAGAAGATCAGAAGAATGACAATGGAACTTTTACCCTAACGAAGCAACATGTGCAGGCTGTTAAGCTGTTCATAGGAGGTACATTAGAAATGGTAAGGTTTTTTCTCAGCAGAGCACAAAGTATCTTTTCAGGAACATCTTTAATCACCCTATTGTGATCATGCAACCTCCCTCCTTATGACTATTTCAAGGAAGCCTACATGCCCATCATATTGGTTGCATAATGTGTACTTTGAAAAGACTTAAAAGTTTATGCCTTGGCTTTGAAGCAAGGGATTAGAAATCTTGGCAAACAACCCTACCGATCATGAGTGGAAGGGGAGTTCCTGAATTTTATCCTCTTGGATACCTTCAGTAGTACACCTGGGAAGATGGATGAACTCTCATAAGTCCTCAAATCATGACAAGATTGACTTCTATGCTTACAGAAGCCATTGTGTTCACCTGGGGAATCTGGAATACCTGGAAGATCAGGATACAACTGAAATTCAGACTCTCTGAAATTATAAAGCAAGCATTGCTCTCCATGGTTTATATATATGTACCAGTTTGCCTACTTTCCCACCCTACTTTCTCTGATGAATAGCATTTTTTTGTGGGAAAGTGTCATAGAAATTGGTAACCATAAGCCAAGAGAAGATTGTGAACAGTCTTTTAGAACTGTTTTCATACTTAGTTATATAAAATGTTTACCCCCATCTTAACTGTCTTGTCATCATGAATCAGAGATTTTTTGTGGCTTTGTTTGAGCTGGACAGAACCCAATACAGTATCATAGCATCCTTTTCCTATTTATTTCTATCAGTCTTTTTTGTTGCTGTTCATAACAGTAGTGCACAGTTGGACACTAAAGAGGGAGAAAAGGACCTGTACCGATTGGCTAGACAGAGGGACAGAGCTGGGAAAGATGTGCAGCAGGTAAGGTTGATAAAGGACAGTGAGGAGAGTGTGTTGAGTAGATAGAAATAGTACTTTAAAGGGCTGATGAATGAAGAGAATGAGAGAGAGAGAAGGTTGGATGATGTGGGGATAGTGAATCAGGAAGTGAAACAGATTAGCAAGTAGGAAGTAATGATAGCTATGAAGAGGATGAAGAATGGAAAGGCTGTTGGCCCAGATGACATACCAGTGGAAGCATGGAGGTGCTTAGGAGAAATGGCAGTGGAATTTTTAACCAGATTGTTTAATGAAATTTTGGAAAGTCAGAGGATGCCTGAGGAGTGGAGAAAAAGTGTTTGGTACCTATCTTTAAGAATAAGGGTGATGTGCAGAGCTGCAGTAACTTTCAGAGGGATAAAATTGATCAGTCACAGCTTGAAGTTATGGGAAAGAGTAGTGGAAGCTAGGTTAAGAAGGGAGGTGATGATTAGTGATCAGCAATATGGAAAGAGCACTAAAGATGCAATTTTTGCTCTGAGAGTGTTGTTGGAGAAAGAGTTGCATTGTGTCTTTGTGGACATAGAGAAAGCATATGACAGGGTGCCTAGAGAGGTATTGTGGTATTGTATGAGGAAGTCGGGAGTGGCAGAGAAGTATGTAAGAGTGGTACAGGATATGTACGAGGGTAGTGTGACATTGGTGAGGACTGCGGTGGGAGTGACGGATACGTTTAAGGTGGAGGTGGGATTACATCAAGGATCAGCTCTGAGCCCTTTCTTATTTGCAGTGGTGATGGACAGGTTGACAGATTGATCTCATCCAACCCGTGGACTATGATGTTTGCAGACAGGAGGCCCCGTGGACTATGATGTTTGCAGATGACATTGTGATATGTAGTGAGAGTAGGGACCAGGTTGAGGAGACCCTGGAGAGGTGGAGATATGTTTTAGAGAGAAGAGGAATGAAGGTCAGCAGGGCTAAAACAGAATATATGTGTGTAAATGAGAGGGAGTGTAGAGGAATGGTGAGGATGCAGGGAGTAGAGTTGGTAAAGGTGGATGAGTTTAAGTACTTGGGATTAGCAGTTCAGAGTAATGGTGAGTGTGGAAGAGAGGTGAAGAAGAGAGTACAGGCAGGGTGGAATATGTGGAGAAGAGTGTCAGGAGTGTTTTGTGACAGACTGGTACCAGTAAGAGTGAAAGGGAAGGTCTACAAGAGAATAGTGAGACCAGCAATGTTATATGGGTTGGAGACAGTGGCATTGACGAAAAGGCAGGAGTCAGAGCTGGAAGTGGCAGAGTTAAAGATGTTAATATTTGCACTCGGTGTGACTAGGATGGATAGGATTAGGAATCAGTATATTAGAGGGTCAGCTCAGGTTGGACAATTTGGAGATAAAGCAAGAGAGACGAGATTACGTTGGTTTGGACGTGTGCTGAGGAGGGATGCTGGGTATATTGGGAAAAGGATGCTAAGGATGGAGCTGCCAGGTAAGAGGAAAAGAGGAAAGCCTAAGATAAGGTTTATGGATGTGGTGAGAGAGGACATGCAGGCGGTTGGTGTGAGAGCATGATGCAGAGGACAGGAAGAAATGGAAACAGATGATCCGCTGTGGCAACCCCTAACAGGAACAGCTGAAAGAAGATGATGATGATGATGATGATAACAGTAGTGCACAGTCCAGTTATAGACATGCTTGCTGCTATTCATATTTTCAGTTTTACCATTCAGTGCAAATTAAGATTTTAACACTACAAAATATCATGGTATGAAACAACAGAATAATAACATATATTGCACTGAAATGAAATAAATACGTATATATGTTGTTAATGCCAATATTCAGAAACATAGTTTTTCACTCTAAGTGTTGAATTTTGATGCCAGAAAGACACTAAACAGTATGTCCTGGTCCTTTCTGTGTAGAGTTTTTGTCCATTTTTTGTCTTTCCTTCTGATCTTACAAACTTGCTTCAGATGTATTTGGGAGGTCTGTAGCACAAGCAAGGTAGTTGGAATGTTCCCATTTTTTTTTAGTTCCAGTAGGAACTAGAGAGTGATGCCTATTTTTCCTCTTCACATTTGCTCATTGCATAGAGCTTTTAGTCCAGGCTGTTTGTTGGAACTCAGCTACAGGTGTCCAGGTTCACCTCATCACACGAATTGTTTCTGTCCGGGGATAATGTGAATTAGTTTACCTCTCTGATTCTGACATGGGTTTACCTTTACTGTTCACCTCCCTCAAGGCCTTTGCAGCCTTGTCTGGGTACAAGATCAGTCTACACAAAACCAGTCTGCTAGCACTAAATTATTTGACCCTTACTCCATTAGGCATAGATTACAGTAAAACTGGGCCAGCTGCTATATAATCATCTGACTGAGCTGCTTTCTAGAAAACCTCAATCATACAGGGTAAGATAAATTGATGACTACTGACAGGATGTTCTTCGTGTTTTACTGTTGCAGTCATCACACTTGGGTTATCTGCCTGCAGGAAGCCCTCATTCGGCCCGAATACCAGAGACTTAGTATTTCTGCGCCGGTTGCTGTCGCTCCAGGACTGACGTTAAGTCATCGGTTATAAAAACAGGCAGCCGATGCCATTACATCAGTCTTTCTTGCCGAGGAGCCTGAAGCAGAAGCAGTTCGCACAAGTACCGGTCGGCCGCTACCCAAGTTTTCGTTTCCGAATTTAATCATCCTGAAGTCTTCTAAAGCTAAGTACCGCGTTGGGGATCCTTTTTTCTTGCTCTAACCGATGTCAGAAAAAGTTAACAATTGTCTCACTTGTGGAAAGCAAATACCACACCGAGATTTTCATTCTTACTGCGTCACTTGTTTAAGCCCAGACCACGACGTACCTCGCTGTTGGTTTTGTGCCTTGTTCAATGCCCAAACTATTCGTCGTTGGGCCCTTATTGTTGCTAAATACTTTCACTCTCGTTCTCCATATTCTGAAATGGCTTTGGTAAGCCATCCGAATACCGATCTTCCGAAAAAATGTAATGATAAAGACAGAGACAGACTGCACAGGTCCAAAACTGCCGACAATGCTTCCGTTAAGCTAGTCGCCAGTTCGCCGGTACTCAGTGAGGTGCTTTCACAGCCCCTGATGCCTGCTTCAATGGATTCGCAGGGCGCTACCAAGTCCCGTTCGGAGTACGGTATGCTGCGAGACACTTCTTCAACTATGGAACCTGCAGATGTCTCTACCGTGGATGGGTCCGGAGCTGCTGAGCAGGCACCAGCTTCTGAGGAAGTTCTTTGCACTACCGATTTTCGACACAAACTGATGACTTCTTTTGCGTCTTCAGTACTGTCTAAAGCTACCAAGTTTCTAAGGCCAAGAGTACGAGCTACGCCTAAAAAACCGACGAACCAAACTCAAGCACCTGCTTCCTTGCCACAACACCAAATGCTTAAAATGACAGAAGACCTGATTATGCTGATTAGGGGAAGCCAGCCTTCCCCTGCTAAGAGAAGAAGAGACCTGTCCCCAGCAGCTTTAACAGACCAAGAGTCCAACGACTCTGAGGTATCTGATTATGAAGACATGCCTTTTATCTGCTTATGAGAATTCAGATGCAGAGGAATCCATACCCTCTGCTTCTCCTCCAGAGGATTTTTCTTTTGGTGAAACCTTACATACTTTAAGAGAGCATTTCCACTGGGAATGCCAAGACTATCCTCAGTCCAAAAAGAGACTCAGAGAATTTGTAGATTTGCCACAACATAGACCTTTAGCAATACCCCCAGTTCTAGATGTTGTGGATGATGTCTTTATGGAATCCAGACTAACTCCTGATACTTTACCCCCACCCCCTGTTCCTAGGAAACCAGACAGGTACTACAGAGTGCCTGACTCTCACAAATTCCTTTTCAGAAATCCTACTACTGACCCTGAGATCATCTCCCAGGGGCCTAAAGGTATCAAAGCAACTACAGCTAAGAATCCTACCCCTTCAGACAGGGATGCCAGAGGTTTAGACAGATGGTGTAAAAAAGTATACACCTCTGCAACTCTCACCATTAGGGCATTGAATTGCCATTTTCACATGCTGAAGTACCAGCAACATATTATGGAGCTTATTAAGCAAAAATTAGCTTCCTTTACAGACTGTGCAGAAAATAAAGAATTACAAGAGCTTATGAATTCTGCAAGCCAAGTCAGCAAGCATACTTTGCAATGTGGCTTTGACGCCCTAGAAGCATCTTGCAGGGCAGCAGTCACTGGTTCTGTACTGAGAAGGCATGCTTGGCTTAAGGAGCACACCTTGCCAGACCATGTCAAATCAAAATTACTAGATGCCCCTTTGAACAAGGATAATTTGATTGGCACCAAAGCAGAAGAGGTTCTTAAAAAGATGGAAGAAAAAGCTAAATCTATGCAGACAGTCAAAGAATTCTTGCAAGTACAGCATCCTAGATTCAGTAGGCATTGCCCCTTGATACATTGGTCCTTTCCAGCCCTCTCAAGGCCATCTCAAACTAGACCCAGGAGAAACAGACCCCCAGACTACAGTCTCAGGGTATGCAGAGATCTAAGCAATGGAGTGCCTCCACTTCAAAAACAGGGAGTGCTAAGCCACCTCCTTAAGGAAAGAATTCACAATGTCTTCTCAACTCCTCTCCTCACCTCTGCCCAACTGCTTGTGCCCCTAAGAGGAAAACTTGCCTATCATGTAAAAAACTGGACTTCTATCACCAAAGACAAGTGGGTCCTCAACATTGTATCCCTGGGGTAAAAATTTTACTTCCACTCCCTGCCAACCCCAAAAGGGGTCCCAGATCTACCTCCAAACCAGTGGGCAGAGGCACAAAACCAAGTTCAACCCCTGCTCTCCATAAGAGCAATTCAACCTGTTCCTGCAGAACATATAGGTCAAGGGTTCTATTCCAGACTTTTCCTGGTACCCAGGAAAGAGGGCACTTGGTGCCCAATTCTAGATCTCTCCATTCTAAACACCTTCCTGGTGGTACCAAAATTCAAAAATGCTCACCCTTCAACAGCTGCTTCCTATGCTGGCCAAAGATGCCTAGTTACCCACCCTAGACCTAAAAGAAGCCTATCTGCACATCCCTGTCAGGGACTCATGCAGGAAATACCTACGCTTCAGGGCAGGATCTATGCATTATCAGTTCTCTGCACTTCCCTTTGGTTTATCCACTGTTCCCAGAGTATTCGCAAAATGCCTGGCTCCAGACATTGCCTACTGCAGACAGAGAAAAATTCAAAATTACCCGTACTTGGACGACTGCCTGATTCAGGCAGAGAGTCAGGAAATGCTTTTGCAGCACCTGACATTTGTAAAGAACCTTCTAACCTCCCTGGAGTACACTATTAACAAAAAGAAATCAAAATTAGTCCCTGGTCAAAAGATTGTATTACTGGAAGCAAGCTTAGACACAGCATCCCAGATGGCATTCGTTACTCCAGAAAAACAAGCCTATTTGACAGGCTACTTCACTCAAATGGCCACCAGAACCCAGCTATCTGCAAGGAAAATCCTGCATGCCCTAGGGTTCATGGCCTCTTGCATTCTACTAATTCTATATGCCAGACTGCATATGAGGAAACGTCAGTGGCACTTAAAAAGTCTTTGGTGTCAACATTCTCAGGACCTGAAAATGGTCATTCCTATCATACCTTGTCTAAGGACAGAGTTCCTTTAGTGGGCAGCAGCATGCAACCACAACAAGGGACTTCCCTTTACTCAACCCCACGCGCCCAGACCCTAAACACAGACGCATCAGACTATGCCTGGGGGGCACACCTGGATGGCAAGTGCATTCAGGGCCACTGTGGCCCAAGTCAAATTCATCTGCACATCAATCAAAAAGAGATGCTAGCTGTCCAGCATGGTCTAACAGCTTTCAGATCCCTACTCTCACCAGGACCCATGCTAATAAAAACAGACAACACCACAGTTATGTGGTACATCAGCAAGCAGGGGGGAACCCACTCTTACCCACTCTGCAGGCTAACCATGGCCCTGTGAAACATGGCCCTGGACAATGCAGGTCAATCTGCAAGCTCAGTTCCTGCCAGGCAAACAAAACTCACTGGCAGGCGACTTAAGCAGAAGTCTCCTAGACCCACACGAGTGGCAATTAGAGCCCAGCACCTACAGCCTTCTGACTCAGAAATGGGGGACCCCAGAGGTAGACCTCTTTGACTCCCCTTGCAATCACCAGCTCCACAAATTCTGCACCAGGACACCTCACAGCAAGGCCTGGAAAGTGGATGCCCTATCCTTCCAGTGGGTAAACCTCTCAATCTATGCGTTTCCCCCTCTGCCCCTTCTCTCAAGAATATTGCTCAAAATAAGACAGGACAGACCAAGGATAGTCCTGATTGCCTCAGACTGGCCAGGCCAGCACTGGTACCCACTACTGTGCAGCCTGTCACCAGTGCCACCCTGGCACCTACCCCAGATCCCGACCCTCCTCACTCAACAGGGGGGGGGGGGACAGATCTTGCATCCGCAACTGCAAACCCTGAATCTTGCAGCCTGGTTTATTCCTTGAATTCTCCCCCAGTGACCAGCCTAAGCAAGCAGGTGCTGGATGTCATTCTGGAAGCCAGAAGACCCAGTACAAGGAAATCCTATGCTGATAAGTGGAAAAGGTATTGCTCCTGGATTCAATCTAAACGAGAGTAGACAGCACTGCCCTCTCTACCTCTAACTCTGGATTACGTAGATCATCTACTCCACAGAGGTCTAGCCGTCTCCTAGCCGTCTCCTCCATTAAAATCCATGCCTCTTCCATCTCGGCTCATTTCAACACCGAGCCATCTTTCTTCTCTTGCCATCTCATCAAACGGTTCCTGAGAGGGGCAAACAACTTAAGGCCACCAAGTAAAGCACCCACCCCTGCTTGGGACTTTAACTTTGTACTAGAAAAGCTCATGCTACCCCCCTTTGAGCCTGCAGCATCAGCAGAGTTAAAATTCCTCTCTTGGAAAACAGCATTGCTTCTGGCCATCACTTCAGCTAGAAGAGTGTCTGAGCTACAAGCACTCATGGCTGTGGAACCCTTCATTATTTTTCATACTGATAGGGTCTCCCTCAGGACTAATCCTTCCTTTATGCCTAAAGTGGTGTCAAGTGTAGCTCTCAATCAATCTATCTATTTGCCAACATTCTTTCCTAATCCTCAAAATAAAGGGGAAAGGATCTTGCACTCCTTGGATGTGCACAGACAGCTCAGATTCTACCTGGATAGGACTAAGCCCTTCAGAAAATCTGACCAGTTACTACTCAGTTTTGTACCAGGGGCGCAGAGAGCAAGGCCATTTCAAAGCAGGCATTTTCCAAGTGGATAGCACACTGTATCCATTTCTGCTGCAAATACCATGGAAACCATCAGAACACATTCCACTAGGGCAACTTCTACCTCTATAGCATTCCTCAGGGGAGTCCATCCCAGGCACATTCTGGAAGCTGCTACCTGGAGTTCTGTACACACTTTCACCAAGCATTACCACCTGCCTATACTTTCAAATCCAGGGCGGGTTTTGCAACAGCAATCATGCAGGGCATACTAGCCAGCCCAAACTCTTCTTGACTGTCACCACCCTTTCTTCAGCTTTGGGAATCAACGCAAGTGTGATGACTGCAACAGTGAAACATGAAGAATATAGTACAGTTCTGTACACTTACCATAAATGTAGATGTTCGAGTGTATTCACTGTTGCAGTCCTGGTTTCCCTCCCTCCAGCCCCCTTCTCTCTCTCTCTCTCTCTCTCCTCTCTGTGTATGTTACTCTTCCCTTACAGGGGTATTGGTATTTACTTTTTACTGGTGGTCATTTCCCCACCATAGCTTAGCTCCCTATTGGGGGGCTCCTGACATTTGGGGCATGAAAAACTGACGTAATGGCGTCGGCTGCCTGTTTTATACCCCTGATGACCTGACGTCAGTCCTGGAGCGACAGCAACTGATGCAGAAATACTAAGTCTCTGGTATTCAGCCGACTGAGAGCTACCTGCAGGCAGATAACCCAAGTGTGATGACTGCAACAGTGACTACACTCGAACATCTACATTTATGGAAAGTGTATGTTATTGTGAGGTTTTGCATCTTAAATTTGAGCTTCATGTACATTAGTGTATCAAGAAAATCCACCAAAAGTTTTATATAGGAACAAATGATTCTTCACACTTGACTCCAGAATCTCACTTGCCCAAGCTTACCTTCTACCTAACCTATTCTATAGTTGTCAAATCTTAACCAACTTACAGTCCTCACTTCATTCTAAACTTGAAACCACCTACAATAAAATTGCAAGATTTGCAGCCAATCTACCTCCAAAATCACACCACTGTCATGCTCTTCTAGTACTCAGCTGGTCAGAGTTTACTAACCAACTCTTATCCAGTCAACGTCTCATTATCCATTCTATCCTTAACAAGCCCTCTGCCTGCCCTAACGTATCCTCTCTTCTCGCCCTATATAATCCCCCCTGGTCCCTCAGAAGTTCAGATAAATGTCTCTTACAGATATACAAACAAAATAAATCTATTAGCCAAAATCTTTATAGCTACGTTCCTGCTCTTGCTTAGAATAAGCTCCCCCTATACCTCAGATCCATTCCTCAAGTCCATGAGTTTAAGAAAGCTCTAAAAAATTACCTATGTAGTACCTGAATTTGTCACTGTAGTCACCCTACTTGAATATCTTCCCTAAATTCTTATACACTGTGGATAATCCCTTTTATGCTTTTTTCCTTTTTCTATCTATTTTGTTTCTATCCTCTTTTCTCTTATTTGTTCTATATTGTAATTTTGCAAGTCCTCTTCTTTTTGTATGTATAGCTTGTAGTATATATTTCTTTATGTATTGATATTGTCTTACTTTTTGTGGAGCTTTTCTCCCTGGGCCTACACTGAAAAAGGGCTTTAGCTCAGTTGGACTATGCTGGTTAACAAATGTCAGATAAATAAATAAAATTTAATGGTAGTTAAATGTAGGAAATACAGGAGACAAAGTCCAGTGCATGGGGGATGGTGAGGAAATTATGTCCGCATGGGAACACATTTTGTGTAGATGTGTCTTCATTTACTGAGTTTTTACAGTCAAGGTTTGCAAGAAAGTTACTCATTTGGATGAACAGTAGCAACAACTGTCACTCTATGAAATGTTTGGGGGAAGACATGATGTTAATCTGCAGTCTAATTCCATTTAGAGGCTAGATAAATTCCTGCATCAGAGGAAGTTTGTATTTGCAGTAGATTTTTCAGATAATCCAAGTAGTCCTGTGGTTTATAATTCCATTGTCTTATTGCTTGGATGATCTCTTGAGAAGTACATTAAGTCCCATGAGTCTTGCTCAGACATATTCAAAACAAGATTCTTATTTCTATGTGGCAGGATGTTTACAGACCAACTAGTACTAAACTGACTTAGACTAGATCTCCTGGGGGGGTTGGGAAGTCCAGAATTAAGATCTTTACTTTGTACTGCTGTTTTAACAAATTTTCACTGTTGTATTCCCTCTGTCAAATGTAATACATGGAAGGAAATGGGTAAAGTTCTAGATCTCCTACATTTTGAACTATTCTTTTGATAGATTGGTGCAGAAGGTAGCAAAATGGAAAGTGCTTCTCTACTGTTAATTACTACAGGCTTAGTATGACTTAAGGATTTGAATAAGATAATTAATTGCAAACATGGTCTGGCTCATTTTATACAAACGTAGCACTTTTTTCCACCATTGCTACATAGGATGTTCTTCCAGTCAAGGGGTATTAGATTTTGGGAACTTGTGATTTTCAGCAGATTGAGGAGTGGTGATTTCATTTCAAGAGGTAAAACATAAATGGGAATTCATAACCTATTCCTAGTGGCCACTTATTTAGGTGCCTTCATCCTGCTCCTTGGTATGGAGGAGTAAAGCCCTGACCACACCTCATACAAACCAGGATCAGTCAGTGACTTGAATTCTGCAGAAGCTGACTGCTGAGGATCATTGAGACACAAATGCCAACTAGTCTGCTGCATTTGTAACCTGTAGGAAAGGCTGAATGTGTGAACATTTGTGGTAAAGTGCCAAGAATGGCCACCCACTAAGCAGAAAATTGTATTTTGACAAATGAAAGAAATATTCTAGCTGGTTCCATGAACATAACAAAGACCCCTTAAAGGCAGATGCTCCTTTGGTACTACAATATCTGCATGAATTGTTAAAATGTGGCCTTTCTTATTCATTTATCAGGATTAGTCTTTCACACATTTCTGCTTGTCTGCTTTGAGATCCCCTTTTCTTTATCTTAAATAAAACATTTTTTGAATGGGGTACTACTACACATTCGCCCACCTGGAGAACAGGCAACTCCTCCTTGGGATCTTGACTTTTTACTAGAAAAACATAATTTTTTTTCATTTCAAATCACATCATAAAGCTCAGTTAACATTCCTAGCATGCAAAACAGAAACTCACTGCTCTGACTTTGGCTTAAAAAACAAACCTTTCTTCATGCCAAACATGTTATGAGAATTCACACTAACTTAGTCTAGTCAACTTCCTGTCTTCTTTCTTGAAACAAAAAATGAGGGGGAGAAGATCTTGCATACTTTGGATGTCACCAATAAACTCAGATGTTACACACTGACAGAACAAAGGACAGAAGTCCCACTCAGTTATTCTTTGCTATGAAAGTTAGAAGAAGGGACAACCATTGTCAAAACAGACTATTTCCATATACTTATCACATGCTGATTTTGTCATTCTTATAATGGAAAGACTTTTTTCACCAAGGTCAAAGTCCGCTGTAGCAAGACTAAGGGTACTTCTAGAGCTTTTTTGGAAAGAGGTGGACTCTGTTCTAAAAGTGGCCATGTGGTTATCTGCACCCACATTTACTAAGTATTACAAAATTTATTTCTCTTTCAGATCAAGAGCAGGTTTAGCTAGGACTGTTCTCCAGGGGCTGTTGGACTGTGCCCTTTCTTCTACCCTGACTGTTAACCTTTGGTAATCATCCTGTACAGCTTAGGCTACTTCAACAGTGATCTAATTATGAACACGGTGTAGCTGTGTTAGTAAATTTACCATAAAAGTAGATATTCAAACTGATCACTGTGTCAGTATTGTCACTTTACCTCCATTCACCCCTTCTGGTGCCGTTTTTCTCATTATGGTGTATATTTCTACCTGATCTGTCTACTGGGTAGGGTTCAACTAATCTATGCCTATTTCCCCTTTCTTCTAGCACATAATGTAGGATTTAGGGCTCTAGCCTCTCTCTTCTTAGATGCAGGAAATCTCTGAATTTCAGTTTATGTACATCTACTTTTATCAACTCTCAAAAACAATGAACCGACAAACTAGGTAAAAGACACTACTAGAAACAGAGGCACCGAACACTTTGACCAAAGTCAAGAAACACTTTAATGAGAAACCAATAAAAAACAAACAGTACTGTAAAGCGCTTTTTGTCTGGCTACATAGCCAGACTTCTTCATGCAAAGAAAGCAAAAGTTTGCAGCATTAAGTATTCACCCTGTACCTTCCTATTAAACTAATTAACCAATAGAAACACATCTCCATAGAAACAGTTAAAAGGCAGTAATTAGGTAATATTAAAACAACCAAGTTCAGCATTTTCCAACTTAAAAAGCTACAAAAAAGGATTAAGCAAGCAACCCCCACCATCCCCACCCACCAAACAAAACATTTTACCATAGCATTTGCTACCAAATGTAATATTAAATATCGGTTAAAAGTTTGCTTAGAATTAGCACTTAAACTTGTTAAAATTGTTTTGTACTGTCTCTAGACACCTACAAATGTCGTTTGTACAAAGTGTTGTTAAAATACAAAATTAACTACAAAAAGTGTACACAGTTACTTCAGACCATAGGTTAAAAAATCCATTTAGCTGTTACACTTCCAAGGTGCGAATTATAGTCTATGCTAAACCTCCAGTTTTTATATCGGGGCCAGACAGCAAGTCATCTACTCAAACTTTTCAGTTTTAAAATGCAAGTTATTGAGATGATTTCATTTAGCCTCAGTTGCCAAAGCAATTCCAGTTGTTCTAACAGTAATTGGAATGGACCCCCTCTTAAGTTGGTACAGTCTGATCAATAATTCTAAAAACAACAAGATGCCCAGAATTACTGTTGCAATGCCTTGCCAAAGTGTCTCCTATTTGCCTTTGGCAATACTGTGTACATGCTCATATACCCTTTCCTTTAGTCTTCTGTCGGTTTTTCTGACATAGAAGGCTGGGCATGTCTGACACTGGGCTAGATACACCACTGCCTTGGAATTACAATTAAACCACCCACTAACTTTATAAGTACTTCCTCGAATCCAAAAGGTGCTGCCAGTCGCCATAAACTTACAAAAATTGCAAGCCTCACATTTGAACATTCCAGGTGTTCTAGGGCACATGGCCTTTCCACTTTCTAGGGTGGCTTTTAAATTTTTACCTCTTCTGAATGTTTACAATAGGTTTGCTCCCCACCTTCTCCATCATCTTTGTGTCTGAACCAGAAATGTTCAGTTTTTCCACAAAATTTTAATAATTTCATTAGTATCAACACTAAATGGTGTAATGAAACTAATTCTGTAGTTTTCAAGTCTATTGTCTCCTACTGGTAAACCATCCGTAGGTATTTCTGTACAACTCGAATCATGAGAAACATATTCATGGTTACATAAGATAGGTTTGAACCACCCTGTTTGTCTTTTAAATCGGATTTCACTCACAAGCTCGGACACCGTACTAACTAGGTGTACCCTCTATGAATAAACATATTAGATAGGGTATCACACTTCTCTAGAAAGTCCTTCTCCTCTGACACCATTCTGGCAGCATTGACTAACTGACTTTTAATGAGACATTTTTTTTCTGGTGGTGGGGATGTGAACTTGTATAAAAAAGAAAAGAATTAGAGTACGTTGACTTGCGGTAAATTTTAGCCACGTACTTTTTACCCACTCTGTCCTTAATTAAATTAACATCCAAGTAGGCAATAGACTCTTCATGGAAGACGCTAGTACATTTTAAAAAACTGTTAAACTATTGGTATGATTTAAACTGTCCACCAGTTTTAAAGCCTCTTGTTGCTCCCCTCTAAACATCAGAAAAATGTCACCCAGAAACCTTGTAAATACCACAGTTTTATCCATTGTGTCTTTATTGTTAAACAAAAACTGATGTTTCCACTGGGCCATTACTAAATTAGCAAATGAGGCCCCACAGGGTGAGCCCATGGCTGCACCCACTTTGTGTAAACAGATGTCAGAATCAAACAAGACAAAGTTGTTAGACAATACCACATCCAACAGGTCTTCCATGAGCCTCATTTCATTAAAAGGAGCGCCAAGAAACTGTGATCTCTCCACCACCCATTCTATACCAATGGCACTCGGGATAGAGAAGTACAAATCACAAACATCAATAGTTAGAAAGTTCACATTCTCCTTAAACTCACACTTGTTGATGATAGCCAGAAATGCCGAAGAATCCTTACAAATTTGCCTTTCTTTTTCTACATATTTTTTAAGGGTAAGGTCTCCCAGTTTAGCAATAGCATAAGTAATGGACACCCTTGCATCCACCAGTGCCCTCCTCGGAGGATTGTGGATATTCTTATGCATTTTTGGGATGCCAAACAGTGCTGGAATTTTTGGGGTCAAAGTCTGCAAATAGTTAAAAGTTGACATATCAATAGCTCCTTCAATAAACAAGTCATGTAGGAAAATCCTAATATGATTGTAAGCAGCATATAACTCATGCAAACTTACTTTTACATATGTAACATTGTTTAGAACATCATTCATTCTTTTATTGTAGTCTGCCTTATCCATCAAAACTAACAGCCCTCCCTTATCAGGTTTTAGGAAGCGAATAGGTAATGATAAAAATAAAGACAAAGCTTCCCTTTCTTCTTTTGTTATATTCCATCCCTTTGTGTCCACAGAACGGTTAAACAAGTCCCTCATCTTCAATTCAGATAGGAATTTGAATAATGACACATGGGGGTGTAAAGGGGGGTTATAAGTACTTGTTACACGTAATACTGGTAGCTGGTCTGACCTATTGGTTTACAGTAGAATGTTCAAGTTCACTTTCTGAGTATAAAGCTTCACATACACTAGGGTTGCTGGTAAATTAAACCTAGTAGAAGGAACAAAAGTCCAACCTTTTGCAAGTACTTCAATATAGGATCAATGTCAAAGGTAGTTAAATTAAAAATGTTAAATGTTAAAGTCCCCACTTTGATTAATTATAACTTTACAGTGTTGCGGTTCATCTGAAAGTTATCACTGGGCAGATGTTCTTCGTGTTTCACTGTTGCAGTCATCACACTTGGGTTATCTGCCTGCAGGTGGCCCTCATTCGGCCCGAATACCAGAGTCTTGGGATTTCTGCGTTGGATGCTGTCACCTCTTCCATGATGTTAGGTTGTCAGGGGTATAAAACATGCAGCCGATGCCATTAAATCAGCTTTTCTTGCCGAGCGGAGCCAGAAGCAGAAGCAGTTCGCAAGTACCAGTCGGCCGCTTCCTGAAATTTTCGTTATTCAGATTTCAGACCTGAAGTCTTCTAAAGCTAAGTACCCCATTGGGGATTCTTTTTTCTTGCTCTAAACGATGTCACAAAAAATTGATAATTGTCTTGCCTGTGGAAAGCAAATACCTCACAGAGATTTTCATTCTTACTGCGTCGCCTGTTTAGGCCAGACCATGACGTTCCTCGCAGTCGGTTTTGTGCCTGTTCAACGCCATAACTATTCATCGTTGGGCTATCTTTGTCACTAAATTCTTTTCTCTCATTCTCCGTATTCCAAAATGGCTTTGATAAGCCATCCGACTAACGATCTTCCAAAAAAAAGTAACGATAAAGACAGAGACAGGCTGCATCACAGAAACAAATGCTTAGAATGGCTGAATACCTTATTACTTTAATTAGGGGAAGCCAGCCTTCCACCTCTAAAAGACAAAGAATTGATTTTCCTTCTGATTCTTCAGATCATGAGTCCGATGACTCTCATCCCCTCAGATTACCAGGACATACCCTTATCTACCTATGAGGATTCTGATGCAGAGGATTCCATTCCCTCTGCCTCCCCACTTGAGGATTTTTCTTTCGGTGAAATCCTGCATATCCTCAGAGAGCATTTCCGCTGGGAGTGCCAGGGCTACCCACAGTCCAAAAAGAGACTCGGGGAATTTTTAAACTTGCCTCAGCACAGGCCTTTAGCTATCCCTCCTGTTCTGCAAATTGTAGATGATGTCTTCTTGGAATCCAGTCTTACCCCTAATACTTTGCCACCACCTCCTAGAAAACCTGACAGGTACTACAGAGTACACGACTCTCACAAATTTCTATTTAAGAATCCTACTGCGGATCCAGAGACCATTTCCCAGGGACCTAAAGGCATTAAGGCTACTACAGGCAAAAACCCTACCCCTTCGGACAGGGATTCTAGGACTTCAGATAGATGGGGGAAGAAGGTATACACCTCTGCTACTCTTGCCATCAGGGCTTTAAATTGCCAGTTTCACATGTTGAAGTACCAGCAACATATTATCGAGCTAATTAAACAAAAAATTATGTTGATTCCTGATCGTGCAGAACATAAAGATTTTCAAGAGTTATTGCATTCTGCAAACCAAGTTGGAAAACATACTTTGCAGTGTGGTTTTGCTGCTTTAGAAGCATCCTGCAGGGCTGCTGTCACTGGGTCTGTTCTTAGAAGGCATGCTTGGCTAAAGGAACAAATCCTGCCAGACCATTTCAAAGCAAAATTACTAGATGCTCCATTAAACTAAGAACATTTGTGTGGCACTAAAGCAGAAGAAGTTCTTAAAAAGATGGAGGAAAAAGCTAAATCTATGAAAACTGTTAAAGATTTCTTACAGGTGCAGACACCTAGATTCAGTAGGCATTGGCCTTCGAAAAAATGGTCCTTTCCAGTCCCTCCCAGACCAAACCCAGGGACAGCAGACCACCAAAACTACAGTGTCAGGGTATGCACAGATCTAAACAATGGAGTGCTACCACCTCAAAAACAGGGACTGGTAAGCCAACATCCTATGGAAAAAGTTCACAATGACTTGTTCTTCATCCTTCCCAGCCTTGCCCAAGTACTTGCACCCCTAGGCAGAAAACTCACCCTGCATACAAAAAAATGGGAGTACATTACCCAGGACAGATGGGTCTTAAACATTTTATCCCAGGGATATAGATTCTACTTCCACTCATTGCCATCCCCAAGCGGATTGCCAAACCTCCCCCCAAACCAGTGGGCAGAAGCCCAAAAGCAAGTACTTTCTCATCTCAGTATCAAGGCTATTCAACCTGTTCCAAAAGAGCAAAGGGGACAGGGTTTCTACTCCAGACTGTTTCTGGTGCCCAGAAAAGAAAACCCTTGGCGCCCTATCCTGGATCTGTCAATTCTCAACACCTTCCTGGTGGTTCCAAAATTCAAAATGCTTACTCTCCAACAGCTGCTTCCTATGCTAGCCAAGGACTACTGGCTGGTCACCATAGACTTAAAAGAAGCTTATCTGCACATCCCCATAAGGGAATCTTGCAGGAAATATCTACATTAGGATAGGCTCTACGTACTATCAGTTCTCTGCACTTCCCTTTGGCTTTTCTACTGCGCCCAGGGTATTCACAAAATGCTTGGCTCCAGCCATTGCATACTGCAGGCAGAGAAAAATTCTAATTTACTCATACTTGGACGATTGCCTGATTCAGGCAGACGGTCAGGAATTACTAATTTAGCACCTGACATTTGTAAAGAGACTTCTTACTTCTCTGGGGTATACCATCAACGAAAACAAATCACATCTGGTACCCAGCCAAAAAATTTTATTCCTGGGAGCAAGCTTGAACACAGCTTCCCAGATGGCATTCCTCACTCCAGAAAAACAGGTTTATTTGACAAACTACTTCAATCTACTGGCCACCCAAACCCAGCTATCTGCAACAAAAATACTGCAAGCCCTAGGGTTCATGGCCTCTTTCATTCTACTAATTCCATATGCAAGACTGCATATGAGGAAACTTCAATGGTACTTAAAAAGTCTCTGGTGTCAACATTCTCAGGACCTGGAAACAATGATTCCTATCATTCCTTGCCTAAGGACAGAGTTCCTTTGGTAGGCAGAGGCCTGGTACCACAACAAGGAGCCCCCTTTCACTCTATCCCCGCCCCCCCAAACCCTGACAACAGATGCATCAGACTATGCATGGGGGGCTCACATGGCAGGCAAATGCATTTAAGGCAAATGGAGCACAAGACAAATGCACCTGCATATCAATCAAAAAGAAATGTTAGCTGTACAGAATGCACTGACAGTCTTCAAATACCTTATCCTTCCAGGACAACTCTTGATAAAGACAGACAACACCACAGTTATGTGGTACATCAACAAGCAGGGGGGAACTCATTCCTACCCACTCTGCAGGTTAGCCATGGCTCTGTGGAACACAGCCTTGAGCAACCAAGTGCACCTGCAAGCTGAATTCCTGTCAGACAAAGAAAATTCACTGGCAGACTATTTAAGCAGAAATCTAATGGACCCACAGGCGTGGAAACTGGAACCAAGCACATTCAAACTTCTAATCCACAGGTGGGGGACACCAGAGGTGGACCTCTTTGCTTCACCCCAAAACCATCAGTTAAGCAAATATTGCACCAGAATTCCCCACAGCCAAGCATGGAAAGTGGATGCCCTTTCCTTTACATGGGAAAACCTTTCAATCTATGCCTTCCCCTCTCCTCCCCTCCTTCCGAAAGTGCTACTCAAGATCAAACAGGACAGGCCAAGGACAATCCTGATTGCACCAGATTGGCCACGCCAACACTGGTACCCACTTTTTCACAGTCTAACAGCAGTGCCACCCTGGAACCTGCATCAGACCCCCTCTCTGCTGTCCCAGCAGGAGGGCCAAATTTTGCATCCTCAGCTGAAAACCCTGAATCTAGCAGCCTGGCTGATTCCCTGAATGCGTCAACACCAACCCTCAGCAAACAGGTGCTGGATGTCATCCTTGAGGCCAGGAGGCCTAGTACTAGGAAATCCTCTTCAGAAAAGTGGAAAAGATACTGCTCTTGGTGCCAGTCTCAGGGTAATAACACAACCGTGCCTACCTTACCTCAATTCCTAGATTACCTAGCAGAGCTGCTCCACAAAGGCCTATCCTTCTCTTCAATTAAGATTCATGCCTCTGCCATCTCAGCTCATTACAATACTGAGCCATCCCTCTTTTCTCACCCTCTCGTCAAACAGTTCCTGAGAGGAGCTAACAATTTAAGACCGCCGAGGAGAGCTCCCACTCCTGCCTGGGACCTTAACTTTGTACTAGAGAAGCTCATGCTTCCCCCTTTTGAGCCTGCTGCTACAACAGAGTTAAAATTCCTCTCTTGGAAAACATCCTTACTTCTAGCCATCACTTCAGCAAGAAGAGTGTCTGAGTTGCAGGTACTTATGGCTGTGGAACCCTTCATTATCTTCCATGTGGACAGGGTTTCCCTCAGGACTAACTCATCATTTATGCCCAAGGTGGTATCCAGTGTGACTTTAAACCAGTCCATCCATTTACCCACCTTTTTTCCTAATCCTCAGAATAAAGGGGAAAGGATCCTGCACTCCTTGGACATGCACAGACAGCGTCTAACCAGCTGCTGGTCAGCTTTGCTACAGGGGCAGAGGGCCATTTCAAAGCAAACCCTCTCCAAATGGATAGCACACTATATCCATTTCTGCTACAAACACCATGGAAAACCTACCCCACATGGGGATCAGAACCCATTCCACTAGGGCTACCTCAACCTCTACAGCATTTCTCAGGGGAGTCCCTACCAGGGACATACTGGAAGCTGCAACCTGGAGTTCTGTGCACACCTTCACCAAACATTACCACTTTACCTATCTTTTCTAAATCCAGAGCTGGATTTGCTACAGCCATCTTACAAGGCCTGTTAGCCAGCCCTAATACTTCTTGACTGCCTCCACCCTTCCACAGCTTTGGGAATCAACCCAAGTGTAATGACTGCAACAGTGAAACACGAAGAACATAGTACAGTTGTGTACACTTACCATAAATGTAGATGTTTGAGTGTATTCACTGTTGCAGTCCTGGTTACCCTCCCTCCAGCCCTGTGACTTATCTATACTTTCTACCTATCCTCTTTTTTGGCCATATCTTATGGCATTGGTATTTACTTTTTACTGGAGGTGTTCCACACCATGTAATTGCTTCTTATTTTGGGGTCTCCTGACATCTGGGGAAAGAAAAACTGATGTAATGGCGTCGGCTGCATGTTTTATACCCCTGACAACCTGACGTCATGGAAGAGGCGACAGCATCCGATGCAGCAATCCCAAGACTCTGGTATTCAGGCCGACTGAGGGCTAACTGCAGGTATATAACCCAAGTGTGATGACTGCAACAGTGAATACACTCGAACATCTACGTAGCGTTGTCGCCTCACAGTAAGACGCAGTCCAGTTCGATTCTCAGTTAGAGTGTCTTCTGCGTGGAGCCATGCGTGAATGGGCATACCTTTGTTGAAGGTTGTGCATCAGGCCTGGCAAGCCGGTACGTAAAAATCAACTGCCAATCATTAGCGGACCGGAGTTCCGCTGTGGCGACCCCTAACCGGGAAAAGCCGAAAGGCACACACACACAACTGTACTTTACCTTTTCTTCTTGGTGGTGTTGCTTGGATTGTAATTCCTCAGTACTCCTCTTGTGTTGCAGTTTTTCTGGTGGTTCTGCCCACAGTTGTCCTGAAAATCCTGCACTTCTCTAGCCCCATTTTCCATGCCTTCCTGGTCGGAAAAGGCCAGATAAAACCCTTCATTTAGTCCTGGTGACAAACAGGGTGGTTCAAACCTTATGTAACCATGAAGAAGTTTCTCATGATTCGAGTTGTATAGAAGTATCTATGGATGGTTTACCAGTAGGAGACAATAGACTTAAAAACTATAGAATTAGTTTCATCATCCATTTAGTGTTGATGCTAATGAAATTATTAAAATTGTATGGAAAAACTGTAACATTTTTGGTTCAGACGCAAAGATAATGGAGAAGGTGGGGAGCAAACCTATTGTAACATTTAGAAGAGGTAAAAATGTAAAAGCCCTGCTAGAAAGTGGAAAGGCCATGTGCCCTAGAACGCTTGCAATTTTTGTAAGTTTATGGCGACTGGTAGCACCTTTTTGATTTGAGGAAGTACTTATAAAGTTAGTGGGTGGTTTAACTGTAATTCCAAGGCAGTGGTGTATCTAGCCCATTGTCAGACATGCCCAGCCTTCTATGTTGGAAAAACCAACAGAAGACTAATGGAAAGGGTATATGAGCATGTACACAGTATTGCCAAAGACAAGCAGGAGAATACTTTGCAAGGCATTGCAATGGTAATTCTGGTCATCTTATTGTTTTTAGAATTATTGATCAGGTTGTACAAAAATTAAGAGGGCGTCCATTCCAATTATTGTTGGAACAACTGGAATTGCTTTGGCAACTGAGGCTAAATGCCAGTATAGCACCAGGACTAAATGAAGTCATCTCACTAACTTGTATTTTAAAAGTAAAATGTTTGAGTAGATGACTTGCTGTTTGGCCCCGATATAAAAACTGGAGGTTTAGCGTAGAATGTAATTCGCACCTTGGAAGTGTAACAGCTTAATGGATTTTTTAACCTCTGGTCTGAAGTAACTGTGTACACTTTTTGTAGTTAATGGAGTATTTTAACAACACTTTGTACAAAAAACATATGTAGGTGTCTAGAGACAGTACAAAACAATTTTAACAAGTTTAAGTGCTAATTTTAAGCAAACTTTTAATCAATATTTAATATTATATTTGGTAACAAATTATATGGTAAAATGTCTTGTTTGGTGGGTGGGGATGGTGGGGTTGCTTGCTTAATCCTTTTTTGTAGCTTTTTAAGTTGGAAAATGCTGAACTTGGCTGTATTAATATTATCTAATTACTGCCTTTTAACTGTTTCGATGGAGATGTCTTTCTTTTGGTTAATTAGTTTAATAGGAAGGTACAGGGTGAATACTTAATGCTGCAAACTTTTTGCTTTCTTTGTCTGAAGAAGTCTGGCTATGTAGCCAGACGAAAAGTGCTTTACATTACTGTTATTTTTTTATTGGTTTTGCATTAAAGTGTTTCTTGATTTTGGTCCTAAAGAGTTTGGTGCCTCTGTTTGCAGCAGTGTCTTTTACCTACATCTACTTTTATACCAGCACAATGTTGTACTTCCCTAGACATACAGGCATATGGAAGAATACCTGAAGTTTTGGATACTGGTCAGATGTCCGATAGTTTGCAGGATACATCCCATATAGCTTAGGCTAAAGCAATAGTGATCTGTGTGAACATCTACTGTTATGGTAAGTTTATTTATACAACTGTACATCACCAGTGCCTAACAGATTAGATCTGGTTATATTTGAACTGTCAAACATTGGTCAGCAGCTAGCTGATTTGGCTGAGCAGTTATCTGCCAAAACTAAAGAAATGGAGCAGACCTTAGTACAGCATTCTGAACAACTGCATTAGATCAATAAAAAGCTGTGTGAGCTGAATCATCCTTTACTGGCTACTGAATCGTAGTTAGAGGTCCTGATATTCAAACTTGAGGATCCAGACGACAGAGCCACAGAAAAAAAATGTATAATTTACAGACATCTCAGAGACAGCAAAAGCATCAAACGGCATGGACTAGATGAGAAGTAAAAGATCTTAATAGTCTGAAATACCCAAAGAGAAGTTAAAATTGGAGACGTATCATGAGGTCTTACTCCTGCAACATTTCCAGTAAAAGGAAGAAAGGTTCCGTGTCTTATGTGGGTGTCTGGGAGAGTTGTGCATATTGAACAGTCATGTTTTGTATGACAATGACTACTCTGATGTCACTAGAAAGAAATATGTCTTTTCCAGACAGCAGTAAGCTCTGCGGGTAAAGTTTAAATTTAAACTGTACTATCTAGCATAATTGTGAATAGCTCTACTAGGTGAATCACTTAGCATTTTAGAACCCAAGGAAGCTGTTAGTCATCTTAAATTACTAAAATGGATAAAGAAATTCAGTCAGACCATACAACTTGATACCTTTCAACAAGCCCTAGGAGAGAGAGAGCTTTGCAACACTTGCAGCCATTTCTTGTTCACCATTCATGCAAGTTGCAAAGGTGAAAGGCTGCTTTTCCAATGAATCTGAAGAAAACTTGAATTTAAGAAGCATTCAGTCCATCAGACTTGCTACTATTTGCTGTAGTAGGCAAGAGCAGTAACTGTATTTTTAGAAGTTTAGGCTGTGTCAGAGTGACCTAGAAAGGGCTGTAGAACTGCCAAAAATGCTTTTTCTTTATTTATGGACTACTGTTATTAAAAAGAATTTTAACTTCAGTAAGTAAAATGATCCCAGATGGAGACATTTCTAGTAAGAGTTGTTACCTTGAAAACCTGCACTTGTCATTTATAACTTCATCAGCAAAACTGAGAGGAAGTATGCTTCTTTTCTTTAAATTAATCAATAAGTGAGACTGTAAATAGTAATAAAATGTATCTGTTTATCTACATGTTGTTCAAAGATGGGTTATAAAATGGATGATTTGTTAAATCTAATGCTTTATATATTGTTGCACAGTTATTAGAATTTGTGTACCCTGTACTAAAATTAATACAGCTGCTTGTTTGAAATGTACAAAGGCACTAGATATGTAGTTCTTACTAATAACACTTATTTACTGTATTTAAAAAGGTAAAATATGTTGGAGTCCTTGATGATGATCTTTAATTTGATAACCACAGAGTTGCTATTGTTCACAAAACATCCAGAGCTGCTCACCTGATTTTTCATAGGATTTGAACTGTGCCAGAGAATAATTGTCCCTCTTCATGAAGTACTTATCAGACCAATGTGTACCTTCTTCTGTAACTTACTCACAAGTCAGCTGATACAATTGAAGAAGGCAGAGAGATTCCTCACAGAGTGTGTCAAAGGGCTTCAAAGCTTGTCTTTTAGGAAAAGACTACAGGACTACTGCAAGAGGTATCTGTCTTCCCCTGTACCTGATTTCCTTTTCAGAGGAGGCTTGTGCCTGATGTGCAGTGCATTAAATGATTCCTCACTGTTTGAAACCTTGTACCTAGAATACCCCCCACCCCACTGACCTGAGCACAAGAGGGCATTCAGCATCAATATTACTGTCCACTGTGGGGACTTCCAAGATGGCTGCACATTGAGTAACAGCTTGTTTCTGGATTTCCCAGTGTAAAAACAGAAACTCAGCAGAGAAGGCCAGTAGACTTGTGTTTATGGGTAAATTTCATTAATTGGTTAGTAAGTGCACTGTCTGTATGCCAGGAGTAAAGAAATACAGAAGACCTGGAAACAAATCAGCAACAAAAAGTGAGGAAGAAACCCTGGCTGGGGAAAGTTCTGCAGCTGTTTAGGAAAAAGCAATGCAACCCTCAGACATGACTTCCAGTAACCTACAGGAAAATATAAGACAACTGCATACAGACCTGGTTAAAACAAATAATTGTGTCCATTGTGCAATGAATTATGACTTTCTATTTCAAAGACTTGTATGCCTGTGGAGCATAATTTCTCTCCCAGTTATGTTCAGCCTGTCAATTCATACCATCAAGTAGAGGCTGGATGACTGCATGGATCCCTACAAATTCTAGCATGGAATTCCAAGGCATGAAGCTCTTCTCTGGTCAGTACGTCTTGAACTTGTTCACCAAACCTAAGAACCTGTGAACATGAACTTCTTTGTTTGTCAGACTTATATCTTGAAGATGCCTTGGAGATGCAAAGAACATTCCAACTATGTCTTCATCCAGTTAACCTACCTTCCCACACCTACCTAATACTCTTCTTAACTGCACCACCCTTTTACACTCATATCTCTTCTCCCTTGTCTCTCTCATTCTTCCTTTTACATCTTTATTACTTTCTACTTCCTGTTGTATATTTCTTCACTTGTTTATTCTCTGCCCCGACTTCTGGCATCAAATTCTTTAACTTCCCTTCCTGGTAGTTAAAACAGTTTAGCTGAACGAGGGAACAAAAAAACGTTTCATTATGCTCGTTGCACTGACTATACATAGGATTTAGCTATTACTTTCACAGTCTGTGTGCTGTCAAAACAATTTTACTATAACTGGAAACAATATGTTATCATATACTCTGGAGTTTGTTGGTCCAAACTACTTTGAAACTTGTTATATGATCTGCTGTTGTAGATAAGAATGCACCCATAAATGCTTTTTATAATTACTATTAATATGCACTGTGTACTTACAAATCTACCCTGTAAATAGTTTTATAAAAGTACAACTAATAAGCTCTGAGTACTTACTGAGCTTCAGGCTAATACTGTAATATAACACTCTTATTCCCAGTTATGGACAATGTATTCACCTTAATTGTTTAGTGTGTAAATATACTGTATATGATTGTGGAGCTTTCCTTCCCAGACCTCCACTGAAAAAGGGCACTGCTCCGTTGGACTTTCCTGGGCAACAAATGTCAAATAGATAATAAATAAATACAAGTGATAAAAGAATAGTCTGTAGCAGAGATCATATGACATTGGTTTTGAAAGTTTTACATCTCCTTAGCTGATCATCTTTTGCCACCAAACTTGACATAGTTATTACCTTCTGTATTTTCTTTACAATGTAGCAGTTTACGTACATTCATTTTGGAGATGCATAAGTGATTTCTGCAGTCTTAGGTGGCTGTTCATTCCAACTTGTTGCTACTTACACAGACGCACAGTGTTTGTCCTACTGACTTGCATAGTTATATGGCTCGGGTTTATATTAGATGAGCAAACTTTCAAATGTTCGACTGTCATATTGTCGACACCATATTATCAAACTTTTGAAAGTTCAAATGTTTTAATGGAGATCTCCGTACAGAGCAGAATGGGAAGATTTCCATTTTCTGCACTGTAGCGCGATCTCAGAGTTGATATATTTAAAGAGTGTGGGGTGTGCAGGGGCACTTGCCCCCCTGCTTAAAACGTTCAGGTAGGTTATTTGTGTAGTTTATTTTTTTTATTAGATGTTCAAACTTTTAATAGTTCGACTATATGGTGTCGACCATATGACGGTCCAACTTTAGTTCGATCATCTAATATAGACCCTATGCCTCAGTCTTAAACTGTCTGTTTAGGAAGGAACTGG